>NW_027208226.1:0-32500 GCF_964237555.1 Oryctolagus cuniculus | reverse complement strand
CTCTGGCGACCCTCCACATCTTCTCCCACGCACACCCAAGAGCCCCGCCGCCAGGGCCCCTCCACGCGACAGCGCCAACAACCGCACACACCGGACGGCCCTCGCGCCATCTCCCGCCCATCCAACCATCCGGATCTCCATGCCCGGAGAAGCACCGCGACCCCGAGGGAACGCTCCCCAGGGGCGACCACGCGGGCCGAGGGGGAAGAGAGGGCTGGGCCCAGCCCAACACACGTGCCGACCGCCGCCCGACGACGGCCAGTCGCAGCCCGGGGTGGCGAGCAGGGGAAGCTGAGAGCTGCCCGCTCGCGCCACAGCCCCGGGGACGCGCAGGACGGACCACGCGCGCCCCCGCCAAGCCCCGGCCGACAAGGCAACACACGGAGAGTGACGCGGAAGGCACGCGCGCACACGGGCACGCGCGCCGGTCCCCAACACGAAGAAAGAGCGACGGACCGCCAGCCCGGCCCGGCGGGACCCTCCCCCGACACGGAGGGGGGAGGCGCGGGCCGCGGCCATTAGGGCCGAAAGAGCAGCGCCCCGGTCCCCACCGCGGGGACCGGCAGACCCACCAGCACGCCTACGCTTCCCCCCAACAGAAGGGGCAAACGGGGCGCACGGGTGGGGTACGCCACCCAACGCACTCAGCACAGGAGGGACGGCGGCCGGGGGATAACGGTACCCCGTCAGAAGGCACGCCCCTCTCTCGGATCGCTAGAGAAGGCGTTCCTCACCGAAGGTGGGCCACACCCCACCCCAACTGCCCCCCCCCGCCGGGCCGGCAGGAGGCAAGCCGAGGGAGCACCACCCGAGAGACCGATCAATCGGGCGAGGGGGTCTGCGGTATAGGGAAGAAACGGCACCTCGAGCATCCGCGGCCAGGGCAAGGGCAGGCTGGGCGCATTACCAATCCCATTCGCCACAGCCCTCCCGGCCCCCGCACTCGTCCGGCCAGACCGGACCACACCGCGACTGCTCGACACACCTGGCACACACCACCCCACGGGGGCAGGGTGGCAAGCGCGCAGGCATGCGCCCACCAAGCCGATACCCCACACACACGTGGGGACGACGGCACGACACCGGCAGCCTCCCTCCAAG
The DNA here is from genome assembly GCF_964237555.1 of Oryctolagus cuniculus. Taxonomy (NCBI): domain Eukaryota; kingdom Metazoa; phylum Chordata; class Mammalia; order Lagomorpha; family Leporidae; genus Oryctolagus; species Oryctolagus cuniculus. The sequence goes on along the minus strand of NW_027208226.1, from coordinate 31,399 downwards.
CGAGGCGAAGCACACACGTGTCTCCTTCTCTTACCGCCTCGACCCCCCCAAGACTCCCAAGGGGCACAGGCAGCAGCCAGAGGCAGCCGCAGCAGCGACACCCGGGAGAGGGCGCTGGGGGAACAGGAGCAACACCACCACTCGGCTTCAGGCACCTGAGGCACAACCTGGACCACTCCAGGGGCACCGCACAGGCTCGCGCGGAGGCAAGGCTCCGCAGCCACAGAGCCCACGACAGGGCGACGGCGAGGGATGCCCGCCACGTCAGAGGACCCCGACCCCCCCCGCGCGCAAAAGCACGGGGACAGCAGAGGCCGGGCCGGTTTCCGCACCCCTGCCACCCACACACCACCCGCAGGTGGGGAAGGCAGAACGAGGGGCCCGCAGGCCAGAACGAGAGGCTCAGCAGCATTCACCATGAACGGCTGTCCCTCATCTGGAGCGGCTTAGGTCCGGCCCAGGAGAGCGCCACAGCACCACATCGGTCACAGTCAGGTCTAGGCTTTAACACGTGGAGCGAGGGCGGGGGGACACGACCCGGCGAGGACAGCCACCAGAGGGGCCCGCTGCAGCCTCACCAGCCCCCGCCTCTCACTGCAGGCGGTAGACAACCCCAGCGGAGAACGCCTGACACGCACACGTGGCATGAAGCCACCCCTCATCGAGGGCCTTTCAAGTCAGAGGGTTGTCACAACCACCACGCGATCGGCTCACCAGCGGCAGAGAGCGCACGCAGGTAGAGGACCCGACGCCCGCCTCACCCCACCGCCCTCGGGCACCATAGGCCGGAGGTGGCATCACCGTCGCGGGACAACCGGAACGAACGCACACAAGCCACCGCGCGAGCCCAAGCAGGTGGCTCTCAGAAAGGAGCACGGTCGAGCACCAGCCCACTGGAAGCCCACTTTGTCCCCGTGTCCCCAACGCACGTCCGGAGTCCCCTCCCTGGCGACAGTCACCAGAGAACAGCGTGTCAGCACCTACCTGCAGGTCCAAAACCACAACTCCAAGTATAAAAATGTCCACGCGAGAGGACACAGGGCTGATGCACTGGACACAGCCACCTCTGAGCTTGGGGACCCGGTCACTTGTCCCCAAAATGCCACCCATCTCTGTTAGAGGACACTCCTCTGGCCACCTGGTCGACCTGGGGTGGGGGAGGGGACTAGGGACATGAGCAGGCCACCACCCCACACGAGGCAGGCAGCCCCATCCAGGCGAACTCACACACGGGCTGCAGCGGACCGGCCTCTGGCCCTCAGAAGGCAACCCAGGGGCCGGCGCCATGGCTCAATAGGCTAATCCTCCGCCTTGCGGTGCCGGCACACCAGGTTCTAGTCCCGGTCGGGATGCCGGATTCTGTCCCGGTTGCCCCTCTTCCAGGCCAGCTCTCTGCTGTGGCCAGGGAGTGCAGTGGAGGATGGCCCAAGTGCTTGGGCCCTGCACCCCACGGGAGACCAGGAGAAGCACCTGGTTCCTGCCATCGGATCAGTGCGGTGTGTCGGCCGCAGCACACTGGCCGTGGCGGCCATTGGAGGGTGAACCAACGGCAACGGAAGACCTTTCTCTCTGTCTCTCTCACTGTCCACTCTGCCTGTCAAAAAAAAAAAAAAAAAAAAAAAAAAAAAAAAAAAAAGGCAACCCAGGACCTTCGATCGCTCCCTGAAGGGGGATTTTGGAAAGGGAAAAAAAAAAAAAAAAATCCAGACCTTCCTTAGTGGCAAGTAGCAAATAATTAGGCCCAAGTGCAGAAGGACTTCGAAGAAAGAAAAGGAAAAACAAAGTCCCAAGCCTGTATGGCCAAGGCACCCTTCCCTCTGCCACCCACAGATCGACATCCCCGGTCGGTCCCCGTAGGTGGTGGCGGTGGTGGCAGCAGCACTACCAGTACGTAGTGTGACAGGGTGTGCTGGTCGACCCGCCAACAGTAGCGCCACCCCAGTCTAGCCACGTTCAGGCGCGAGGCGACGCCCGCCTCCCTCCACAGCCTTTGCCTGCTCACTTGCCATCCTCCAGGCCCAATCTCTGACCAATACATCAGGCCCCCAGGTCCCAGCAGGGCAGGGACAGTCCTTCCTGCAGCTTAGGGACTTCGTCACACTCTGTCTCGGGCTCCTCGGCCACTTGTCATCCCTTGTCGGCTCCGGAGCCTGCGACAGCCATATCAAGGCAGCCACCAGGTGGAGTCCGACAACCGACACCGAGGAACCAAGGGACAGCCAGCTGGATGCATCCAGGCGGCAGGGGGACGACATCGTAGCTCAGAACGTGTTTCTCGGCTGCCCGGGGGCAGAGAGTGTGTGGAGGGGGTCGGGGGCAGGTGTCTGCACAACCACAAAGGCTGTGGGGCATAGGTGCCCACACAGCCGAGGGTTGGGACTCAGCAGACTCTGGGAATCTCAGAGCATGAAGTGCCTCCCAAAGACGGGTCTGGCCTCGCCTGGCTCCGGGGAGTCAGCCTGTCAGACCCCCAGGGCTGTCCTGGCCACGAGGAGCATCTTCTCGTGGCTCATGGGGTGTGTGTGGGGAGGGAGAGGGGGGCATTGGGAAGGAGGCTCATCCTCTAGCAGCACACCATCTGTGACAGAGGCCATCCATGGGCTTCACTATTGCCTGGGCACGTGGGGATGCACTCCACAGATCACTATTTACACAGAAGTTTAAAAAAATGGGGGGGGGGGAGGGGAGTGTAGTGTGTCATATTCTTATTTTTTGTATCTATGAACTACATAGAACCTCTTCTCTTTGCATTGATATCACATTCACATAAGAATTGACTTCTTAAAAAGTCCACTTGGCCACCCAAAGGTGAAGGAAGGAAAGGAAAGGAAAGGAAAGGAAAGGAAAGGAAAGGAAAGGAAAGGAAGAAGAAAAGACGAGAGAGCAGCAGAGAGAATTAAAAAGAGGGGAAAACATTGAAAGAACACTAGGGAGAGAGAAACAGAAAGAGTGAAAGTAAAAAAAAAAAAAAGTTGGAGAAAGAAGAAAAAAAAGGAGGACCGAACAGAAAGACAAAAACTGAGAGAAAGAAAACGTAAAAGATGGGGGAAAGAAGGAATGGAAGTTTAGAAAGAAAACCGTGAGGACGTGAGGACACGACAAAGAAAGGAAACACATGAGGGAAGGTAGGAGACAAAAAATGAAACCAAAATAAGGAAGAGAGGAGAAAGCATGAAGATTTAAAAAGACGAGAGAGAGAGAGAGCAAGTGGGGAGAAAAAATAAGAAAGGACAAAGAATATCAAGTCAAGGGGGGAGTGAGAAATAAAGTCGGAAGAAAGAGAAAGAAGCTAGAAGGAGGCGGACAGACACACGGACGAGCGGGAAACAGCACAAGAGCAAGAGACAACAGGGAATAAACTGAGAAAGAGAACATAAAAGAAAGGAAAAAGAACGAGAGGAAGGAAGGAAGGAAGGAAGGAAGGAAGGAAGGAAGGAAGGAAGGAAGGAAGAGAAAGAAAGAAAGAAAGAAAGAAAGAAAGAAAGAAAGAAAGAAAGAAAGAAAGAAAGAAAGAGAAAGAAAGACGCGAACGGTAACCCACAGGGGACTCAGATCACCCAGGGTGGCGCCCAAGGACCCGAGAGCCCATCCCCAGTCACGGCCCGCTCCCCGCACCCGGCCAGCTTCCCACCCCTCTCGCGGCAGCTGCGGCGGCGGCGGCAGCGCCCCAGCCCAGAGAAAAATGCCCCCCCCCGCCCCCACAGCAGAAAGCTCGCCTGTGCTCCACACCGCGCATGTGCTAAACAGGCCCCCAACCACTGCGCAGCCTCCACCCCGAAGTCTCGCGATACTCAGGACGCTCTATTTAGACGCCAGCGCCATTTTGGCTTTCACCGGCCACCGTGCCCGATCTGATACTGTGGTCGCTAGGTGGCGCGCGAGGATCGCCGTAGAGAGATTTGGGTCTCTCGGCGGGGGTGGGTGGGGAGGAAGGGGGAGATGAAGGGCAGGGCAGAGGAGGCTGAGGGAGGAAGGTGAATGAGGAATGACACTGGGTCCCAGGCCCGTGGGTCAGCTCCAGATTCCCCCACACTCACACACACACACACACACACCCCCTTGGGCCATATTTCTCCAGGCCTGGCTCTCCAGAAATCTCAGCCAATGATGAGAGGGAGGGCTTCCCGGGAGCTGGGAGCTGGGCCAGACAGGAACACAGGCACACACTCACAGTCACACTCACACACTCACTTTCTTCAATGCAATCACTGTCTCCAGCCGGGACGGCCCTCCCTAGGTAGTACTGTTATAAAGGATGGCCCAGTATCTCCTCGCTGTGTGTCTCCTTCCACCACCAGGAGTTGGAAGGAAATGTGAAGGGTCACCACTGGAAGACCGGGAGGCAGGGTGGAAGCACAACAAACCTGCCCAGCTTTGTATGCTTCTTGGAGAGATACATTGATTTATGCCATTTTTTTCTTTTTCATGTGAAATGCAGTGACATAAAGAGAAGGATAGAGAGAGAGGGGAGAGAGGAGAGGTAGGAGAGGTGGGGGGAGAGAGAGAGAGAGGGAGGGAGGGAGGGAGGGAGGGAGGGAGGGAGGGAGATATCTTCACTTCCCAAATGCCCACAGCAGCTGAGGCTGGGCTAGGCCAAAGCCAGCAGCCAGGAGCTCCATCTGGGCCACCCTTATGGGTGACAAGGACACAACTACTTGGCCCATCTCCCGCTGACGTTGTCTTTAACATGTTGTGCTACAATGCTGCCTAGCTCCCACTAGCTAACTTTAAATTTCTGTCTTTTTTTTTTTTTTTTTTGACAGGCAAAGTTAGACAGTGAGAGAGAGACAGAGAGAAAGGTCTTCCTTCCGTTGGTTCACCCCCCCCCCCCATGGCCGCTATGGCCGGAGCGCTGCACCGATCTGAAGCCAGGAGCCAGATGCTTCCTCCTGGTCTCCATTATGTGTGCAAGGCCCAAGGGCTTGGGCCATCCTCCACTGCACTCCCTATCCACAGCAGAGAGCTGGCCTGGAAGAGGAGCAACTGGGACAGAATCCAGTGCCCCAACCAGGACTAGGACCCGGTGTGCCGGCGCCGCAGGCAGAGGATTAGCCTAGTGAGCCACTGTGCCCGCCGGCCTCTATTTGTCTTTCTTCTAAGATCTTAGGGGAGCCACTGAGCTCTTTTGGGGACAGAAAGGAGGTGGAATGGCAGTGGGTCAGAGATGTGAAAGAAGGGGAGAACAGACAGTCTCCCAGAGAGAGCAAGCAGAGAGAGGGAGAGGGAGAGGGAGAGAGAGAGAGAGAGGGAGAGAGAGAGAGAGAGAGAGAGCACACTTTACTCTGCTCCCCATCAGCAGGCAGGGGTCAGAGGAGGAAGAGAGCAGACTGGGTCTCTGGGAAACAGGACAGGAGCCTGGCCTGCCTTCCCCTTCCCAGCACATGAGCAGAAATGGCTGCACAGTGAGCAGCGTCTGGGCACACAGGATCCAGCTCAGCCCACAAGAAGCTTCTGCTCCCTCCGGTGAGGCACAGAAAGAGGCAGGGGAGAGCCAGTCACCGCATCCCGGGAGATACCGCAGCACAACTCACCCTCCCATTCCAAGAGGGGTTTTGCTCCTGAGAAGTTCTCATCCACTCTCCTCTCTGCCTGGGAAGGCACTGCCCCTAAAATGGCCTTCCAAGTGTTCCAGACAAACAACACACCCAGTCAGACCTGTGTGTACGTGTATGCATGTGTGTGGAAATGGAGAGAGCCCTTCAGAGCTACGTGTGTGTGTGTGTGTGTGTGTGTCCCAATGACATACCAAAATAAACCAGTGCACCATACACACATTTTTTTTTTTTTTTTGACAGGCAGAGTGGACAGAGAGAGAGACAGAGAGAGAAAGGTCTTCCTTTTGCCGTTGGTTCACCCTCCAATGGCCGCCGCTGCAGCCGGCGCACCGCGCTGATCCTGGCAGGAGCCAGGAGCCAGGTGCTTTTCCTGGTCTCCCATGGGGTGCAGGGCCCAAGCACCTGGGCCATCCTCCACTGCACTCCCTGGCCATAGCAGAGAGCTGGCCTGGAAGAGGGGCAACCGGGACAGAATCCGGCGCCCCAACCGGGACTAGAACCCGGTGTGCCGGCGCCGCAAGGTGGAGGATTAGCCTATTGAGCCACGGCGCCGGCTACCATACACACATTTTGACTGCAGCTTGACCACCCTGGAACACCAGGGCAGGGAGGGATGTCAGGTCTCTGGAACCCACCTGGGGGAAGAAGTCTTCTGGCTCCCAAGGCTCACTCCCCTGGGACTGGGATTGGGGGGGGGGGATGAGGAGCAACAGACAGAAGTAGATCACAGAGAAACATTGCTCCTCAGGCGGCCTTTGAGGCCTTCCTTTTGGGGTAGATATCATTCTCTATGTGTGGCAGCCAAAGCCGCAGGCACGGGGGACAATGAGAAAAATTCAGTCAAGGGAACTACAGCACGGGTGAGAGGGGGGTTGACTGATCCAATTAGAGGTCAGGCCTGGGCCATAGTCTCCTTAAGGGAGAAGAAGACCCAGACACTAGGTTTCTTTCTTTCTTTCTTTCTTTCTTTCTTTCTTTCTTTCTTTCTTTCTTTCTTTCTTTCTTTCTTTCTTTCTTTTTATCCAGGCACCCAAGTCAGAAAATCCACAGGGCAGTCATGTCTATGGTTTCCTACAGGGACAAAATCCGGGGTCGATGTCGTTCAGAGCAAACAACTTTCTTCTTCCACCTTTCCAGGTGAAGAAGGGGAGACTTGGGGGGGGGAGGGGAGACCGACCGACCCCAGTCTCCAGTCCCACATGGGCCAGCCCCACCCAAAGGCATGCCAGCAGCTTCCAAAGGAGGAAGTCCAAAGGTGCTCCACACCCAGCCCACGCCAAACAAGCCCCCACCCCCAACCGCCCGCCAGCCCGGAAAGTTGTGACTCCATCTTAGCTCTCCCTCACCAAACCCATGTTCAATACTGTGGCCGCTAGGTGGTGCGCGAGCCTCAGGCAAGAGAGACTCGGCTCGGCTTGGCTTGCGGAGTGAGGGAGGGCCCGGTGAAGAGGAGACGAAGGGAAGCAGAAATTTCACACTGGATCCTCCCTCCCTCCCTCCCTCCCTCCTTCCCCATCAACTCCACATCCACAGAGACCTGCCCAAAGAGAGTCCAGGTAGGGCTATCGACAGTATCCGCTTTATTCCCAGAAAGCTCCTGCTTAAAAATAACCGGTAGTCTCTAAGATGTCTGTCACCAACCAGGTTCTCCTGTATCGATTTACTCAAAAGGCAGTTACAGAGACAGTCGGTTCACTCCCACAAATGGAACTACAACAGCCTGGGCTGGGCCAGGCCAAACCCAGGAGCTTGGAACTTCATCAAGGTCTCCCATATAGGTGCAGGGGCCCAAGCACTCAGGCCATCTTTAGCTATCTTCCCAAGCACATTAGCAGGGAGTTGGACTCTGGCATCGCAGGCAGTGGCAACCTCAGGGCCCTAGGAAGCGGTTCCTTGGTCTCAAGTCTCTGCCTGCAACGCTGGCATCCCACAGCAGCATGGGTTTGAGTGCCTGCCACCTGGTCCAGGACTGATCCAGCTTAACCAGATGCCCCACAATGCTTGCATCTCTCTCTCTCTCTCTCTCTCTCTCTCTCTCTCTCTCTCTCATTCTCCTCCTCCTTCTCTCCTTCCCTGTCTCTGTAATGCTGCCTCTCCAATAAATATGTAATCCATTAAAAAGTGAAAAGAAAGTGATCGATTGTGGGGTTGAATCTTCAACTATCTTCAAGTAATCATAAGATGATCCGCCTCTCCCATTGGAGTACCTGGATTGGATATTTAAAAAAAAAAAAATTTTTTTTTTTGACAGACAGAGTGGACAGTGAGAGAGAGAGACAGAGAGAAAGGTCTTCCTTTGCCATTGGTTCACCCTCCAGTGGCCGTCGCGGCCGGCGCGCTGCGGCCGGCGCACCGCACTGATCCGATGGCAGGAGCCAGGTGCTTCTCCTGGTCTCCCATGGGGTGCAGGGCCCAAGCACTTGGGCCATCCTCCACTGCACTCCCTAGCCACAGCAGAGAGCTGGCCTGGAAGAGGGGCAACCGGGACAGAATCCGGTGCCCCGACCGGGACTAGAACCCGGTGTTGAGCCGCGGCGCCAGCCAGGATTGGATTTTTTACTCCAGTATGACTCTAGCTCCCCACCAGTGGAGACTCTGGGGTGCAGCCCTGACAGTTCCCGTCACTCACACCCAATAGCGTCTGACTCTATTTTTTTCACCGTGGGGCTTTCTAACAATCCCCACACATGGATGTCAGGGAGCCAAGTACTTGAAACCTCACCTGCTGCCTCCCAGGGCATGCCTCTGCACAAAGCTTGAATCAGAGGAGACTCAGGAATCGAACCCATGCTCCACTGCATGAGACGGGAGCGCCCCATGCCGAAAACTCTAACCGTTGATCCGAACGCCCACCACACATTATTTCTTCAAGTTTTAAGATTCATTTATTTATTTCTGAATCGGAAAGGTAAAGTGTGTGTGGGGTGGGGGGAGGTAGAGAGAAACACAGAGAGAGAGAGATTGATTCCATCTGCTGGTTTCACTCCCCGCCTCTTCAAACTACAGCTCTCTACAACATGCTCTACAATATGCCCACCTTTGCAAATTCCCTCACAACACCGCCAAAATGAAGGAACGTACTAGTGGCGGCTGTCCCACGGCTCCTCGTCTGTCCTACCTATCGCTGCCTTTGACAAAATCTCTGTGAGACACGGAACATCCGAGTGACCATATACAGCAGCGGCACCAATCTTGTGTCACCACACTACCACAGACTAGGGAATTTTGTGAACTTCTCTTAGGATGCGGACAGAACCGACTTCCTCTGGCAAATGTAGATGTACATATATCAAAACACCTTTACCTCCCCTCCCTACAGAATGAACAAGCAGGCCAACAGAGAACTAAGCAAATGGAACACAGGCAAGAAGTCAAGAGGAATCATGAAATGACACATAAATCAGGGTGTAACAGCAACGACGGTGTGGGTGGGAGAGGTCTAAGTAGACTTTGTATCCACCGGTTCACTCCACAAATGCCCGCAACAAAGAGCCAAGGCTGGGCCTGGTCAAAGCCAGGAGCCAGAAACGCTACCCAGTGGAGGAGGGGGGGCACTCGTGACATCACGTGCTGCCTCCCAGGATGTGTATCATCGGGAAGCCAGAATGTGGGTAGCCAGACTCAAAGCAGGCACCCGGATGTATAGCATGCAGGCACATGCCAGGTGCCAGGGGTTTTTTTTTTTTTTTTTTTTTTGACAGGCAGAGTTAGACAGTGAGAGAGAGAGACAGAGAGAAAGGTCTTCCTTTTTCCGTTGGTTCCCCCAAGTGGCTGCTGCGGCCGGTGCATTGCGGCTGGCACACTGTGCCGATCCGAAGCCAGGAGCCAGGTGCTTCCTCCTGGTCTCCCAGGGGAGTGCAGGGCCCAAGGATCTGGGCCATCCTCCACTGAACTCCCAGGCAACCACAGCAGAGAGCTGGACTGGAAGAGGAGCAACCCAGACAGAACCGGCACCCCGACTGGGACTAGAACCCGGTGTGCCGGCGCTGCAGGCGGAGGATTAGCCTAGTGAGCCACGGCGCCGCCCCCCCCCCCCGGCATGTGGATTTTACAAGTTGAAAATCTCCTTTCACTCTTTGTCACAGGACCCACAGTCATTTACAGTCCTCGTTCACTTCTTTTCTGATGCTCCAAATGGCTGCACTGTCAGATTTTCACATCCCTCACATCCCCACTCGACAAAGCCAAAAAACTTCCTAGAACCCGGTGTGCCTGTGCCAAGGCTTTGCCTGGTCAAAGCCAGGAGCCAGAAACGCTACCCAGTGGAGGAGGGTGACGCCTCCCAGCTAGAGACAGGAAGAGGTGTTCCATTCACTGGTTCACTCTTCAGATGGCTACAATGACCAGAGCTGTGCCAATTGGAAGCCAGGAGCCAGGAGCTTCTTCCAAGTCTGTTACATGGGTTTACGGGTCCAAGCAATTGAGCCATCTTCTACTGCTTTCCCAGGCCATAGCAAAAAGCTGGATCAGAAGAGGAGCAGATGGGATTAGAGCTGGTTCCCACATGGGATGCTGGTGCTTCAGGCCAGGGCTTTAACCCACTGTGCCACAATGACACCCACAAATAAACAGATCTTTAAAAAAAAGTGATATCTACAATAAAAATCTACCTTTGTTAATCTAGAAAAATGTCAGATGTTATTGTCTTGTACTCTAAATTTTTACCATGAAGATTGTATAAAAATATACATATTTTAAAGATTTATTTATTTATTTGAAAGAATTACACAGAGAGAGAAGAGGCAGAGAGAGAGAGAGGTCTTCCATCTGCTGGTTCACTCCCCAGTTGGCCGCAGTGGCCTTTGCTGTGCTGATCCAGAGCTGTGCTGATCCGAAACCAGGAGCCAGGAGCTTCTTCTGGATCTCCCACGTGAGTGCAGGGGCCCAAGAACTTGAGCCATCTTCTACTGGTTTTCCAGGCCACAGAGGAGAGCTGGACTGGAAGAGGAGCAGCTGGGACTAGAACCGGCACCCATATGGCATGCTGGTGCTTCAGGCCAGGGCATTAACCCATTTCTCCACAGCACCGGCCCCTAAAATATATTTCTATAAGCAAATCGCACTGTTCAATTCAGGATTTCTCTCACCAAGATAAACCTCAGTATAAGTAAAAGTGTACTGTCATTTTTTAAAAATTTTAATTAAATATAAATTTCAAAAGTACAACTTTTGGATTATAATGATTCCCCCCATAACCTCCCTCCCACCCACAACCATCCCATCTGCCACTCCCTCCCCCATCCCACCCTTCATAAAGGTTCATTTTTAACTATCTTTACATACAGAAGATCAACTTAATATGTACTAAGTAAAGAATTCAACTGTTTGCATGTACAGATACACAAAGTATAAAATACTGTTTGAATACTAGTTTTACTGTTAATTTGCATAGTACAACACACTAAGGACAGAGATCCTACATGGGGAGTAAGTGCACAGTGACTCCCATTGTTAATTTAACAATTGACACTCTTATTTATGATGTCAGTAATCACCTGAGGCTCTTGTCATGAGCTGCCAAGGCTACAGAAGCCTCTTGAGTTCACCAACTCCGACATTATGTAAACAAGGCCATAATGAAAGTGGAAGTTCTCTTCTCCCTTCAGAGCAAGTTACCCCCTTCTTTGATGGCCCATTCTTTCCCCTGGGATCTCACTAACAGAGATCTTTCATTTAGGTCATTTTTTTTTTTTTTTTTTTTTTTTGCCAGAGTGTCCTTTCCATGCCTGAGAAACTCTCATGGGCTTTTTAGCTGGATCCAAATGCCTTAAGGGCTGATTCTGAAGCCAGAGTGCTGTTTAGCGCATCTGTCATTCTGAGTCTGATGTTGTACTATCATTTTAGTAGTAAACAATGGGCCAGGCATTTGGCCTGGTGGTTAAGATACCACGTGGGACACCTGCATCTCATTCAAGTAATTGAGTCTGAATCCAGGCTGTGTTCCCAATTCCAGCTGACTGCTGATAAAGACTTTGGATCAAGTGGTTGTGTTCCTGCAACCCACAACAGGGAACCCAGGTTGAGTTCCTGGCTCAGCCTCAGTGACTGGGTAATCCAACAAATGGTGGCTCTCTCTTATTCTGTCTCTGCCTCTCAAATAAATAAATTTTCATTCATTTTTATAAAACAGGAAGCAATATTGACAGATTCTGTAACACTTGCTTTGAAAAATGGCAATCACATTGTTAGGTTGGAAGATAAGGATTAGCAGATTTACACTATGAAGTCCTGCCCATTCTCCAATAACTTTACAGGGAGTCTAAACATTTCTCCTAAAAAAGGAACTCCAAGAAAATCCTCTCTGCCTGGGCTACCCTAATAATATTGCATTTGGAAGCCTTAGGAAGAGGAATTCTACCTATTTCAAACCCAGCAAAGATTTTATCCAGAAGAGGGTTGGGGAAAGAAGAAATGTTGGAAAAAACTGGGCCCTCTTTCCTTATAAGCTCCAGCCTGAATGCAGACTGGGCTCTCAGCTCTTGGTTTTTTGCTGACATGTCTGTCTGGCTTGTCAAGTGTATTCTCTTCATTAAACTTTGTAACCATGCTTTACCCTAGTATGAATGACTGGGACTGTCTCTCAGATCTGCCTGGAGAGATGTCCATGAGTCCTGATACCCACCCTTTCCCATTAAATGTTGCTACCTTGATTACCACTAGGCTCTGTCACACATCAGAATTTTTACTGGTGCAAAGACAAGAACATCTGTCTCCTGTTATAACAATTACCCCACAAATGTTCTCTCTGTTACATGATTCCCACCCTAACTACTTGCTACAGAGACCCTCTTCATTATTAAAGAATTTTCAACTCCCGGAATTCCCTCTATCATAATCTGGCACTTAGAGCCTTAAAAAAACATAAATCCTCCTAATTATATTCAGCTATTTAGAAACCTGGTTCAAGGCCCAGTTGAATGGTTCCCCGATTTCCTCACCAGAGTCTTGGAGGCAGTAGAGAAAAGATTACCACTTGGCCCAGATCAAGATAATTTGGTCAAACAATTAGCTTGGGAAGGCGCTACCAAAGAGGCAAAAGCTGCAATCACCCTGGCCTGCAATAAAAACCTTTCTAAAGCAATAGTAGCTATAAAGGAGGTAAACCCTGCTGATATACCCATACAGGCCCTAACTGCAGCCATTAACAAACTTAAGGTTGTCCATGTGGTGGAAGCTACTTATTCAAAGACTGTATTTGAAAATATATAGAAAAAATATAGAAAAATATATAGAAAGGGGTTTTAAAAAGGTTAAGGGAAAAGAACTGGTTCACAAAAAATTAATTACACAGGTCTTAGAGAGTCTTTTGCTTCTCACAGAAATAGCTGTGGTACATGTAAATGATCATCACAAATGAAATTCCCTCAAAGCTATTGAAAATAGGCTAACAACAACAACAACAAAAGAACTAGTTAAAATAGGAGGCATCCAAATGGATAAGCAAAAATGGCAACATACTGATAGGAGGGGAATGATCAACAAACCAATGATGAGGGAATTGATGACTATATTACACACCTGGAGCCATTGGAATCCCAGACCATGTATGATATAATACTCAGGAGCTGTGCTCATGTGGAAATATATATCATCAAACAGATATGCACAGAATGTGTAACCTATCAAAAGACAAAAAGGTGATGGGGCTGTCATTTTAGCATGCTGGTAAAACCACCACCTGTAATGCCTTCATCCCACGTGGGTGCCTGTTAGAGTCCCAGCTGCTCCACTTCCAATCTAGCTCCCTGCTAATGAACCTGGGAATGCAGCAGAGGATAGCCCAAGCACTTCAGGACCTGCACTCACATGGGAGACCTGGAAGAAGCTTCTGAGTACTGGCTTCAGATTGGCCCAGCTTTAACCATTGCAGCCATCTAGGGAAAAGAACCATCAGATGGAAGATCTTTCTCTCTGTTTCTCCCTCTGTCTGTAACTCTGCATTTCAAGTAAATAAAAATAATTTTTACTAAAAAATAAAATAAAATAAAAAGGGGTCATGAAGGGCTTGGATGTTAAGTGGAGCTGTCTTCTTATGAATTGTTATATGAAATCCCTTACTTAGGTAAGAGCAGAGCCAATGTTTAAAAAGAATATATGCTGGTCATATCCTCTGCCATATGTTGAGTTCACATTTCATCACTTGCAGTTAGGTGACCTGGTGCTGGTTAAGAGTTGGAAAGAAGACAAAATCTAGTCATGCTGGGAGGGTCCTTACTAAGTGCTCCTAACCACTGAGACTGCCAGTTGCTATGAGAACTGCTAAAAAGGGCTGGGTTCATTATGTCTGAGTCAAAGAATTTGTAAATGAAACTCCAGGCAAACAGTGAGAAGTCCACCAGTTACATCATAACCCTTTAAAAAGAATTTAATTGCTTCTAAGTTCTTAACATGGGGATGATTTAATAACTAGTGCTGTCCTTGCTTTTAATACCTGTACTAATCCTAGCTTTGGAGTTGGGAGGGGATGTTCCCCCTGGATGAATTACTATATTTTCTGTGTTTAGAAGAAATACTTTTTCTTCTCATCATACATTCAACATCAGATAATATGCTTCTTGCACTGTGCCCTTTAATTATACTCAAACCTCTACCAGTGAGGTTATAAAATTAGATGTGGATCCAAAACAAACAAAAATTACTAAATTACAACACACCCTAGAAATAGAGATGAGATATGGGGACATAAAAATCTGGATTGAATAAGTAAAATTTTTCAGTACAGGTCATTAATACAAGCAATTGTTTAGCCTATGCAGCCAGATGGCCACAGGGACCAAGTGGTCCCCTTCCCTCTCAGCTGGAGCTCTGATCTGCCTGGAATGAGTTGTATGCTGGCTCTGTATCAAGATGAGATGCATGGGGAAATGAGACTATAAGAGCTTGTCATTACTGTTCCCAACAAGATTCCATTCTTGGACACTTGTGCCTTCTTTGTCTATAGGCACAATGAACTTATCCTCCTGTGTCTTCAGTCAGGGGCAGAATTTAACTAAAACATGGCAGTACTCTCACCCTGTGACCAGGTCCTAAATATCTCTGATGACTCTTTTTTTTTTTTTTTTTAACAAGCAGAGCTAGACAGTGAGAGAGAGAGAGAGATGGAGAGAAAGGTCTTCCTTTCCGTTGGTTCACCACCCAAGTGGCCACTACAGCTGGCGCAATGGGCCGATCCAAGGCCAAGAGCCAGGTGCCTCCTCCTGGTCTCCCATGTGGGTGCAGGGCCCAAGGACTTGGGCCATCCTCCACTGCCCTCCTGGGGCCACAGCAGAGAGCCGAACTGGAAGAGGAGCAACCAGGACAGAATCCGGTGCCCCAACTGGGACTAGAACCCAAGGTACTGGCGCCGCAGGCAGAGAATTAGCCAAGTGAGCTGCGGCACCAGCCAGTGACTCTTAATAGCAATAACTCTTCAGCCTTAAGCATACCATAGGCCAATGTCTGGTGATTTTGTGGATGGAGAAAACTCCATGCCTGGTTGTCATCAAGTTGGACAGGATTTGGTAACACATTTCACTTTGGCATTTCTCTCTCATTTTTTTTTTATTTTTAGGTTTTATTTATTTATTTGAGAGGTAGAGTTACAGAAAGAGGAAGTGACAAAGAGAAAGGCTTCCATCCACTGATTCACTTCCCATGTGGCCACAATAGCTGGAGTTATGCCAATGCAAAGCCAGGAGCCAGGAGCTTCTTCCAGGTTTCTCAAATGAGTGCATGGGCCCAAGGACTTGGACCATCTCCCATTGCTTTCCCAGGCCATAGTAGAGAGCTGGATTAGAAGAGAAGCACCTGGGACTAGAATCAGTGCCCATATGGGATGCTGGCACTGCATGCAGAGGATTAACCTACTGTGCCACAGGGCCAGCTCACCTTGGCATTTCAAAACATATCCTGGTGCAGACCAACATTAATCACAGAGTCTTATCAGAGTCCCCAGAGGAGTCCCTAATGTCTTGCTGTAAAAATAGCTATAACTAGTACTCAAACAGTATTTTTCACTTTATGTTTCTGTGTGGGAGCAAACTGTTGAAATCTTTACTTAATGTATGCTAAACTGATCTTCTGTATATAAAGAGAAACGAAAATGAATGTTGATGTGAATGGAAGGGGAGAGGGAGTGGGAAAGGGGAGGGTTGCGGGTGGGAGGGACGTTATGGGGGGAAGCCATTGTAATCCATAAGCTGTACTTTGGAAATTTATATTCATTAAATAAAAGTTTTAAAAAAATAGATACAAACTGAAAAAGAAAATCAAGAACTCTTAATGCCCCCCCCAAAAAAAAATCAATGCAAGGGTTGCAAAGCTGTGTACATCACTAACCTCAAAAAATTCCCTAAGGAACCAGTGCTAGGGTGTGATGCATTAAACCATAGCCTGTGAGGCAAGCATCCCATATGTGTGCCAGTTCAAGTTCTGGTTGCTGCACTTCTGAACCAGCTCCATGCAAATGCACCTGGAAAAGCAGCAGAAGATGACACAAGGGATTGGGCCCCTGCCACCTATTTGGGAGACCCAAATGAAGCTCTTGGCTACTGGCTGCAGACTGACTCAGCCATGGCTGTTGCAGCTGACTGAAGCAGTGAATGGAAGATCTCTCCCCCCTCAACTCTTCCTTTTTAATAAATAAAATACATCTTTAAGAAAAATCTATTAAGAAGAGCAATAATTGACGGTATCAGACATGGCCAGAAGGATGAAGCTGTGGGACTTGGAGGGCCACTGAGTGTAGAAGCACTGCAAATGTCATGGAGATGAGTTGCCTGCATGCCCTTGTGCATGCATGAGGAAGAGATCCTGGTGCCAGGGAGGTAGGATGGCTCCAGGAGAATCTGGAGCCTCCTGAATCCCCACCTGCTCAGAACAACTCCCTGCCAGCCCCTGCCTCCAAAGCCAGCATTCCTAGCCTGACCTCTTTTCAGCTCAAGAGCTCCTGCAGAATGCCAGGATTGCCCAAACCATCCAGCAGGACTTCTACTGCCTCTTCTACACCTGAGATCTGCAGGGTGCAGCCTGAAGAAATGTGGATTTTTATTTGAAAGAGTAGAGTGGTGTGTTCCCATTTGAAGTTAGGGCATTTTGCCTGCCAGAAACAAGTTGCTAACCATTGGTTGTGGAGACACTTAAATAATTTCTGTAAAATGAAGGCTCAGAGTTTGGAAGTCCTTCTCATAAGAGTTACTTATCACCTAATCTTACCAAATGTTTTAGAATAGTTTTCCCTCTTTTGCAAAAATGTCTTTATTCTAAGAAATAAATATTGGTGAAAATTAATATAACTTAATTAAAACTACTTTCAACCAAAAGACTTTTGGAGAAGCACAATGATGAGACAGGTGACAGTGGTTGGGCAGCAATGTCTGTGTGTGAAGAATATGTGCATCTGTATTTAGCAAGGCCAGCAGCAGAGGAAAGGAAAAGGAGATTATCTCTCTGAGTATTTGCTTAATTAAGACTAGAGTATGGAATCATAAAAATTAGTCTTCTTTAACCCAAAATCTCTGGGAGTCTGTCTTCGTTAGTATATATTTCAGAAGAAGACCTTTATTATTTTTTATTTTTATAGAAAGATTTTATTTAATAAATATAAATTTTGTAAGTATAACTTTTGGATTATAGCTGTTCTTCCCACCATACCTGCCTTCCCACCCCCAAACCATTCCCCTCCTACTCCCTCTCCCATCCCATTCTTCACTAAGATTCATTTTAAATTATTTTTATATACAGAAGATCAACTCTATACTAAGTAAAGATTTTAATAGTTTGCACCCACACAGACATACAAAGTATAACGTACTGTCTGAAGACTAGCTTTACCATTAATTCTCATAGTACAAAATGTTAAGGACAGAGGTCCTATATGGGGAGAAAGTGCACAGTGACTTCTGTTGTTGATTTACAACAGACACTCTTATTTATGATGTCAGTGATTACCCAAGGCTCTTGTCATGAGCTGCCAAGGCTATGGAAGCCTCTTGAGTCCACAAACTCTGACATTATTTAGACAAGGCCATAATCAAAGCGGAAGATCATGCAAAGACCTTTAAATGCTAGCAAACCTACACCATCATTCCACACTTTTTGAGGCACTTCCAGAATGTAAGGCATAGCAATTCACACTTCTATTATAGAGCCCTAAATGTAAGATTCAGTATTCCAGTGTAAAGAAAAAATTGGAAGGCCCTTTTGTTAGCTAGAACTGGCAATTGGAAATTTTTTTTTTTTTTATGAAAAGT
Source organism: Oryctolagus cuniculus (assembly GCF_964237555.1). NCBI lineage: Eukaryota > Metazoa > Chordata > Mammalia > Lagomorpha > Leporidae > Oryctolagus > Oryctolagus cuniculus. The sequence continues at coordinate 13,614 of NW_027208226.1, read as the reverse complement.
GTTTAAAAAGCCTATTAGAGGGCCGGCGCCACGGCTCAACAGGCTAATCCTCTGCCTTGCAGCGCCAGCACACCGGGTTCTAGTCCCGGTCGGGGCGCCAGATTCTGTCCCGGTTGCTCCTCTTCCAGGCCAGCTCTCTGCTGTGGCCAGGGAGTGCAGTGGAGGATGGCCCAAGTGCTTGGGCCCTGCACCCCATGGGAGACCAGGAGAAGCACCTGACTCCTGCCTTCGGATAGGCGCGATGCACGGCCGCAGCGCGCCGGCCGCGCCGGCCATTAGAGGGTGAACCAACAGCAAAGGAAGACCTTTCTCTCTGTCTCTCTCTCTCACTGTCCACTCTGCCTGTCAAAAAATAAAAATAAATAAATAAAAAGCCTATTAGAAAGAACATTACAAATCCATTTCCATGGGTAATAGAAACCTGAAATAAAATGAGCTATCAGGCAATCAGAAGTTTGTTGTAGGAAAGGGAATTATTTCTTTCAAAATTATAGCAACAAATGGATTTAAAGGAAGTATTGAAAAATTAGTTTTCATTAAAATGAAAACTGTATTTATCGAATGACACCAATAAAAGTACAAAGACAAGTAGCAGAGTGGGAGAAAATAATTGCCTCATCAATCACTTTTACTAGGAAAGGACAGATGCCCAAATGGAAATGTTGGCAAGGTGACTTGATGTAGATTTCTAAGTGGTGAACAATCACATGAAACATTATCAGCTTTTTTAGAAATTGGGAAAATGCAAGATAAAACTACTTCTAACTTGATTAGATATCTTCCATAAAATGAAACAATTGAACTCTTATGAACTGAACTTGGAGTCTATGCTGTTATGTGCATGTGGGGAAACTATTGAAGTTGTGTGATTTATCACCATCACAGTCACAAACTTATAGAAATTCCACATTCAGGACACTGCCCCAGGCCATGTAGCACACAATTGGGAAGGAAACCCAAAGTGGTAGCATTACACTCTTAATTAACCCAGCTGTGGGAGTGGAAAGGATGAGACCTGCACAAGTCTCCCTTGACAGAGAATACAGTAATGGTTTAAACTCTCATGCAAGTACTTCTGGGGGCTTCATCTGCCAGTACCAGAGAACAGGAGAAAACTCAAGCGTCCAATTTTTCTCTGGAAGGTATTTGCCTGCACACTTGCCCAACTATTGCTGCTGATAATTGTGGTGCTAACCAGCCCACACTGGGGAGTTCACAGAGAAAACCCTCTGGGATTGGAGAAGACAGGAAAATTATTGAGTTTTCCCAGGTCACAGAACAGAGAGTGATTTTCTATGCATGTGTAGCACTTCCAAGGGCTACAATCCCCAGAAACAGTGCAGAGAAGGGACTACAAAGCACAGATCTCTCCATATTCCCAGAAAGGGTTAATAACACACTCATCCAGGGTCTGCTGGGTGGCCTGATTTCTAATGAAGTTGTATCAGGGTGTTAATGGGGGACCTCCAGCAGCCTAAATAGTCACTTTAGGGGTCAGCACTGTTGTGTAGCAGGTAAAGCCACTGCCTGCAGTGTTAGCATCCCATATGGGTGCCAGTTTGAGTCCTGGTTACTCCACTTCTGAATCAGCTCTCTGCTATGGCCTGGAAAAGCATTAGAAGATGGCCCAAGTGCTTGGACCCACAACTGTGTGGGAGACCCAGAAGAAGCTCCCAGCTCCTGGCTTCAGATTGGTGCAGATCCAGCCATTGAGGCCAACTGGAGAGTGAACCAGTGGATGGAAGACCTCTCTCTCTTTCTCTGCCCACCCACTCTCTCTGTGTAACTCTGACTTTCAAATAAATAAATAAATAAATACATCTTAAAAAAAAGTTAGTCACAGGGCTGGTGCTTTGCCATAGCAGAAAAAGCTGCTACCTGCAGTGCCAGCATCCCATATGGGTACTGATTCAAGTACCGGCCGCTTGACTTCTGATCCTGCTCTCTGCTATGGCTTAGGAAAGCAGTAGAAGAGGGCCCAAGTGCTTGGGCCCCAGCACTCATGTGGGAGTTCCGGAAGAAGCTCCTGGCTCCTGACTTTGGATCAGCACAGCTCTGGCTGTTGCAGCCATTTGGGGAGTGAACCAGCAGTTGGAAGACCTCACACTCTCCCTGCCTCTCATTCTGTCTCTGAGGAACTCTGACTTTCAAATAAACACATCTTTTAAAAAAAAGTCACTTTACCATTCCAAAGACATCTCTCCTGCCTGACTCCAGGGATAAACCCAATTTAATCCATTCATCTTGGAAAGAGTTTGACTGAACAAAATCAAGAGCTTTATAGTTCCCTCCAAAACTGCTTCTTTAACCACTCTCTCTAGAAGTGAAAGGGCTCCATATACCTGTTTGTCCCCAGAACACAGAAACAACAAGCAATAGGCTGACTTTCAGTGGCTATCTCCCTGGATCAGAGGGTGCAATCTGAAATCAACTGCAGACATTGGCCACAGATCCTCTCCCCACATTAGTGCAGAATGGGAGATAATTGCCCAGTGTGAGCTTCATGGTGAGCATAGAAACAACTGAAACATAGATATAATACAACAAATTTTCCAGTTTCATTGAAAGGGTTTGGCTTCTATCTTGTCATCCATGGGGCACTGACAGAATGTGGTATCTCCTAGTTCCCAGGGTCCACAAAAATATATATAATGACTTCACCAAATATTAATTGGAACAGCAACTTACAGCCTCTGAATGGGCAGGTCAATGAGATTCTTTTTATTTTATTTTATTTTATTTTATTTTATTTTAGGAGCCAGGTACTTCTGGTCTCCCATGGGGTGCAGGGCCCAAGTACTCGGGCCATCCTCCACTGCACTCCCTGGCCACAGCAGAGAGCTGGCCTGGAAGAGGGGCAACCGGGACAGAATCCGGTGCCCCGACTGGGACTAGAACCCGGTGTGCCGGCGCCGCAAGGTGGAGGATTAGCCTAGTGAGCCACGGCGCCGGCCAATGAGATTCTTCTACACAAGGTCAGTCCAATAAGGCTGGGAGAGGCAGTTCTCTTATCTAATGTAAGCAAACCAACATAAAAGTTAAGAAAAAAGGGGGTTGGCATTGTGGTATAGTGGCTTCAGCTGCTGCTGCAGAGCTGCCATCTCATATGAGCATTGATTCAGGCACTGGCTGCTCCACTTCTGATTCAGCTCCTGGCTAATGTGATGGGAATGCAGAATAGGATGGCCTAAGTACTTGGGGTCCCACACCTGCATGCAAGATCCAGAAAAAGCTCCTGGCTCCTAGCTTTGGAGTGGCCTAGCTCCAACCATTGCAGCCAATTGGGGACTGAATCAGTGGATGGAAGATCTCTCTCTCTCTCTCTTACTTTGCATTTCAAATAAATAAATGAATATTTTTAAAAAAGAGAGAGAGAGAAGAAAATACTAATTGTAGAGCTGAGAAATGTATGCTTGAACTTAAGAATTCAATAGAGGGGCTGGCACAGTGGTGTAGCAGATAAAGTCACCACCTACAGTGCCAATTTGAAACCCAGATGCTTCACTTCTGATACAGCTCTCTGCTTTGGCCTGGGGAAGCTGTAGAAGATGGCCTAAGTCCTTGGGCCCCTGCATCCATGTGGGAAGACCCAAAGGAAACTCCTGGCTCCTGGCATCAGATCAGCACAGCTCCAGCCATGTGGCCAATTGGGGAGTGAACCAGTGGATAGAACACCTCTCTTCCTCTCTGCATCTCCTTCTCTCTCTGTGTAACTCTGACTTTCAAATAAACAAATAAATTTTCTTAAACATTCAATAGAAGGGCTCAATAGCAGACTTAATAAACAGAAAACAGGATCAGTATAACTGAAGATTGATCATTGGAAATTATTCAATGTGAGTAACAAAAAGAAATGAGAATGCAAAATAAAGGTAGCTTAAAAGACTAATAACAGGAGGCTAGCATTGTGGTGTAGTGGGTTAAGCCACCACCTGTAGTGCCAACATCCCATATGGGTGTCAATTTTTGTCCTGGTTTCTCCACTTCCAACCAGCTCTCTGCTAATGTGCCTGGGAAAGCAATCAAAGATGGGTCAAGTCCTTGGACCCTTTTACCAATGTGAGAAATCCACATGAAGCTCCTGGCATTGCAGGATATATAAATATATATAAATAAATATATAAAATAAATATATTATATATAAGTATATAATATAATATAATATAAATATATTATATATAAGTATATATTGTATAAGTATATATTGTATAAATATATATTATATAAAATATATATGAATACATAAAATAAATCTTTAAAAAAAAATTCACAGCACACTATCACTTCAAACAGCTTACTCATTATCACTGTACCAGAAGGAAAAATGAGAGTGAAAATCACAGAAAATATATTAAAAGTCAACACTGTGGTATAGAGCATAATCCACTGCCTGCAATGCTGGTATCCCATATAGACACTGACTCATATCCTGGCTGCCCCCTTCTGATGCAGATCCTTACTGATGGCTTGTGAAAGTAGTGGTAGGATGGCCCAAGAGTTTGGGTACCTACCATCCATGTGGGAATCCTGGAAGAAGCTCTCATCTCCTGGCTTCAGCCTGGCTCAGTCCTGGCTAATGTGGTAACTTGGAAAGTGAACCAGCAAATGGAAGATATCTCTTTCTCTCTGTTACTCTTTCAAATAAAAAATAAAAAGGGGACTGGTACTGTGGCATAGTGGGTAAAGCCACTGCCTGCAGTGCCCACATCCCATATGGGTGCTGGTTCAAGTCCCAGCTGCTCCATTTCTGATTCAGCCCTCTGCTATGGCCTGGGAAAGCAGTAGAACATGGCCCAAGTCCTTGGGCCCCTGCACCCATGTGGGAGACCTGGAAGAAGCTCCTGGCTCCTGGATTTGGATTGGCATAGCTCCAGCCATTGCAGCCAATTGGGGAGTGAACCAGCAGTTGGAAGACCTCTCTCTCTTTCTCTTCTTCTTCTCTCTCTGTGTAATTCTGGCTTTCAAATAAATAAATAAATCTTTAAAAATAAGAAAACATATTAAAAGAAATAAGGGCAAAAAAAATCCCAAAACTGGGAAGCAAACAGAATGCCATATTCAAGACTCCTAAAGTATATCAAATAAGATGAATCCAATGTGACCTACCTGCACTCAGACAAATCATAATCAAACTGCCATGAGTTAAAGACAAAGAGATTTTAGAAATAAGAAGCAGAAAGGCAATGTGTTAAATATAAGGGAATTCTATGAGGCTGGCAAAGAGCTGAAATTGTGGAAAAGTATAGGGGAAAAGCTTCAAGATTTTGGCAAAAGCAACACTTTTTTTGGAAAAGACCTGAAAAACCATAGGCAACAAATACAAAACTAAACAAATGAGATGATATCAAACTAGGATGCTTCTGTATAGTAAAAGAAACAATTAACAGAGTTCAGAAACCACTGACAGGGTGAGAGAAAATACTTGCAAACTATTCACTTGTCAAGCAATCAATATTTAGAACACATAAGAAACTAAAAACAAACCTCAACAACAAAAGAACAACCCAATTGAAAAATGGGCAGAGGATCTAACCAGAAATTTTTCAAAAGAAGAAATATTAATGCCCAAAAATATATGAGAAAATTATCCATTTCAGCAGCCATCATGCAAATGCAAATTAAAAATAATGATTTATCACCTCATTCCAGTGGGAATTGCTATTTTCAAATACATGCCACAAATGCTGGTAAAGATATGAAGAAAAGGGAATCCTCATACACTGTTGACAAAAATACAGTTTAGTATAACCATTAAGGTGAACAGTAAAAGTTTCCTTTAAAAATCCAAAATACTTCTCTCTGGTGATCCAGTATTCTTCTTCTGTGTGTATATCTGAGGAAATGAAATCAGCACATGTAGGATACCTGCACTCTGATGGTCACTGCACTGCAGCACTATTCACAGTAGCCAAGACATGAAATAAATTGATATGACCATTAATAGGTGAATGGATAAAATAAATGGGCTATAGATATGCAGTGGAATATTATTCAGTCATAAAAAGAATAAAGCCTTTTCATTTGCTACAAAATATATAGAACTGGTGATGGTTATGTTAAGTAAGATTACCCAGATACACAATGGCAAATACTGCAGGTTTTCTTTCATATATGTAAGTTTTTTTTAAAAAAATGATCAGAAATTACAATGGTGACTACTAGAAATGGGAAAGGGTGGTTGAAGGAAGGGTGATAAAGGGCCATTGGATAATGGGTACCAAAATAGAGTTAAATCAGAATAACAGGAGCAAGTATTTAGTGCAGTAGTTAAGATGCCATTTGGGATGCCAATATTCTATATCAGAGTGCCTGAGTTTAAATCTAGGTTGTGAATTCAATTCTAGCTTCCTGATGATGTGCACCATGGGAGCACAAGTGGTTAAGTTTCTGTAACCACATGAGGGGACTGGATTGAGTTCTGGACTCCAGGCTCCAGATTGGCTCAGCCCTGACTGTTGTGAGCATCTATGGTGAACCAGCAGGTAAAAGTTCTATGTGTTTCTCTCTTTCTACCTTTTAAATGAAATGAAAACATTTTAAAAAGAAACAATGAATTCTACTGCTCCACACTGAAAGGGTGACTATGGTTCAGAATAATATATTATAGATCCCAAGAGTACATGGTAAGCTCCAAGCATAAGGAAAGTTATAACAGTGACAACCACTGCTAAAGTTGATGACTGGATTAAGTTGGTCACGAATAAATCCCTACAGTTGCTCAAAAAACCCAATGTCAACATTAACTGAAGTATTTTTCAAAAAACACTATGGGCTGGGCCGGCCCCATGACTCACTAGGTTAATCCTCCACCTGCGGTGCCGACATCCCATATGGGCACCAGGTTCTAGTCCCACTTGCTCCTCTTCCAGTCCAGCTCTCTGCTGTGGCCCGGGAAGGCAGTAGAGGATGGCCCAAGTGCTTGGGCCCCTGTGCCCACATGGGGGACCAGGAGGAAGCACCTCGCTCCTGGCTTTGGATCAGCGCAGTGCCAGCCATAACGGCCATTTGGGGAGTGAACCAACAGAAGGAAGACCTTTCTCTCTGTCTCTCTCTCTCACTGTCTATAACTCTACCTGTCAAATTAAAAAACAAACAAACAAAAAACTATGGGCTAAAGAATGTCCTGATGATAAAAAATAAAGATCAAAGGATGTCTCAAAAATATGAGGCTGCTGAAGATGTAATCATGTAAATAGACTTTATTTATTCAAGAGGCATATGGCTGGCATTGTGGTGAAACAGGTTAAGCCACCAACTGTATATCCATATGAGTGTCAGTTCAAGTCCTGGCTGCACTCTTTTTTTTTTTTTAAAGATTTATTTATTTATTTAAAGGAGTTACAGAGAGACACAGTGAGATCTTACATCTGCTGGTTCACTCCTTAAATGGCTACAACAGCCAAGGCAAGGCCAAAGCCAGGAACCTGGAACTACATCCAGGGCTCCCACATGGGTAGCAGGGACCCAAGCACTCTGTTCTTCTGTCGCTTTCCAAGTTGCATTAGCAGGGAGCTGGATCAGAATTAGTTTAACTAGGACATAAACTAGTGCTCATAAGGGATGCTGGCATTGCAGGTGGAAGCTGCTGTACCAAAATGTGGATCCCCTGGCTGCTCCACTTCTGATCCAGCTACTTACTAATGTGCTTGTGAAGGCAGTGAAAGATGACCCAAGTCCCCAGGTCACTGCCAAACGTGCATAGACACAGATAAAATTCCCATCTGCTGGTTCACTTCCCAAATCCCCATAGTGGTTAGAAAACCAAGCTAGTAGCTATGAATTCAATCCAAGTCTCCTGCTTGGGAAGTAAGGACCCAATTACCTGAGCTGTCACTACTGCCCTTTAGAGTATGTAATAGCAGGGAGAATGAGTCAGAAGCTGGAGCTAGGTATGAAACCTAGGCATATTGATACAAAACACGGACATTAACTGCAAGGCCTAATGCCCACCACTAATTACATTTTTGAGAGAATTATTGTCATAAAAAATCCAAAATGAATAAATAATACTGGTAATTTAAGATTTAAAGGTTTTTATATCTATGGGCAAGAAACATGCCATAAGTGAACTTTTGCCTTTGAGGACAGCATATTTTGAAAACTCTTTATCAAGCAATACCAGCATAGATAATAAAAAAGAAGTTCCAAAAGGAAGGGCAGAAAACTTGGAGAGCAATGGGCTGAGGTTCTGCCAGGGGTTCAGGCCTCATTAAAAAAGGTTTCCCATTGTTAAAGAATAGGCCACTGATCACCAAGAAGGAAAAATCCTGCAGATACTTCAGCAGTCTCATAGAAAAGGAATCACAAATTTCAGGGTTTGAGTGATTCATGGACACTTTTTGGGTCATGATAAACATCAAATTCTGCATATCTGCAAGATATAGTAAAAAATAGAAAGAGTTTTCATTCATTCTCACTTGCTGAGACTAGAAAGACCCTCCAGGGGAAAAAGCCTCCTTAACAAGACATCACAGTTAAAGCCCTGGAGAATCAGTGATGTCTAAGGTGATACCAAGTGATATGACAAATATGTCACTGCAGACTTCAGTGGGATGTGGGCTAAGAAAACATGTGAAGCAAAAGCTAAACATTGTACTGGGGCAACATTGTGGCACAGAGGGTTAAGCCACCACCTGGAATGCTGGCATCCCATATGGGTGCCGGCTGGAGTTCTAGCTGCTCCACTTCTGATCCTGCTACCTATTAATGTACCTGGGAAAACAGAAGATGTTGAATATTTCCCCTGCAACTCATGTGGAAGACCCAGATGGAGTTCCAGATGCCTGATTTCAGCCTGATCTAGCCCTGGCTGTTGTAGACATTTAGATTTATTTATTTCAAAGGTAGAGTGACAGAGAAGAGATCTTCCATCTCCTCACTACTCCACCAAATTGGTACAATAGTCACAGCTGGGCTAGGTCAAACCAAGAACCAGGAACTCTATAGTTCTCCTAAGTGTATGAGAGGGGCCCAACCACTTTAGTCATCTGTTGCCGCTTTCCTAGGTGCATTAACAAGGAGCTGGATTGGAAGTGGAGCAGCCAAGACTTAAACTTATTGGACAGTGGCCTTCCTTCTGGGGAACCTAAGAGTATGCCAAGTTTTTGTAATACATCATTTGTAATATACTGGGTAAAATTCAGAACCACTGTGCATGTAAACAAATAGAAAATGTGACTCATACTTAAAGGGAAAAATCACTAGAAGCAAACCTAACTAAAACCATATGTTCCATGTAATAGACAAGATGATTATGACATTATAAATATTTTCAAGTATTTAAAGGAAATATAAATATGCTATGTTTTATTTAATTGTTAAATCTTTTTCTACTTTCATTTAGTTAAACAGCAAGATGACAAAGAGACAGAAGGAAATATCTTTCATCCAGGGGTTCACTCATCAATTTCCCACAAAAGTCATAGCCAGGCCAAATCTAGGAGCCTGCAACTCCACCTGGATTTCTCATGTAGGGGGCAGAGACCGAAGCAATTGGGCCATTATCCACTGCCTCCCAGGATGCATTAACAGGAAGCTGGATTGGAAGCAGAGTAGCCAGGACTGAACCCAGGCATCTGATACAGAATATGGGTGTCAAAAATAATAGCTTAACCTGGTGCATGGCAACGTCTGTTCATTATAACAATATACCAAACATTAAATGGGGACTATCAGTATAGAAAAAATTGGGAAAAAAATAGAGGAAATTCTAAAGTTGTAAAATACACTAACTAAAAGGAAATGTCTAAATAAAGATGTATTTTTATTTATTTAGAAATGCATAGTTACATAAAGAGGGAGAGAGAAGGGCAGAAGGAAAGAAACAGTGAGTGAGGGAGAGAAAGAGAGAGGAAGAGAGAGATCTTCCATCCACTAGTTTATTCCCCAAGTGGTCACAATCGCTGGGAGCTGGGACAGGCCAAAACTAGGAGCCTAGAACTCCATCAGGTTTTCCCATATGGGTTTTAGGGGTCCAAGCACTTGGATCATCTTCTACTGCCTTCCTGGGTACATTAGTAAGGAGCTAGATCAGAAGTGGAACAACCAGGACTTGAACCAGCACTCATATGGGATATCAACATTGCAGACAGTGGCCTAATCCATTGCACCATAAAGCCAGCCCCTGAAAGGAAATTTACTAATGTGCTTAATATAAGATGGAAAAGAGCAAAAGAAAGCATTGAAACTTTAAGAGATCCATTGATATTTTCAAGTCTCTATGAGAGGGAGAAGAGAAATGGAAAGAGATTTAATAATTAGTGTGGCAATTTAGAATGCAATCCAGCATCTCGGAACTGGATCTTAGGAAGACAGAGGAAGAAAGGATGGAGGGGAAAATATGTGTTTAGAAACAATGGTAAAACCTTCCAAATTTTTTGAAAGACCTCCATTTATAGATTCAAGTTGCTCAACAAACCCTAATCAGAAGGGATACAAGAAAACTATTCAAGACAAATCATAATCAAACCAATGTAATCTAAAGATGAAGAGAAGAACTTGAAAGTGGCCAAAGGAAAAACGGCACATGGCACAGTGAGATATAACCAGGTATGCATAACAGCTAGTTCTCCTCACACACCATGACACCAACATCCAGTACCCAATCTGTCTCATAGAACTCACTGTCCCTAGAAACTAAGTCTTGTGTAAATTTCTGTTAACTCAAAGCAGGAGTGCTAAGCCAGCTGCACTGTGCAGGCAATGAAATGTCACTTGCTAAACAGACACCAAGAACTCCCACAAATAGCCACATAGTTGGATTTGGATGACACTTCACAAGTTCTCTGAGAATTCGGCAGCATTCACTAGTACAGTCGCTATGCTCATCTCACAGGTGGGCAAACTGATGTTATATGAATCAGTAGAAGGATGTCTCAGTGGCAGAACCAGAAAGTTGACTCACACCGCACACCTCCCAGCTCGTGCTACCTACCCCATAACCACCCTAGATTGACCACCACATTCAGGGATCTGCTTCTACCTCTTGAATTCCTAGAAGCACACACTAGTCTCTGGTACTGCACAATCCTTTGACAAAGTAATCTTTTAAATCACAACGTTATTCTCTCCTCCGTCCTTGGCCCTGAGGACCCGATGTTATTTTCCCTCTGGAACAGGGCAGGTGAGCGGTCACACCTACAGGTGGTGGCGCTACCTGAGATCCGCCGCTGTTTCTGCATTCAGCACACGGGGAGCACCTACTCCCTTCCTAGCATCCCCCAAAGCCCACTGGGCCCCTCTTTCTCTCTTACTAACCTTCAAGAACACCGAAACCAACCGCAGAGCCTGTGGATCAGCACCAGTAGAGATACAAAGTCTGGAATCTGCAGAGGAAGATGGCGGAAGTGGGAGGGGCCGGGCGCAGTGACGTCATTGAGGGAGACTGCATTTCCCACCAGACGGAGCATCAATTCATTAAGAGGAGCCCAGTGGGCTTTGGGGGATGCTACCAGAATTCACAGCCTGAGGCACTGTAGGAGTAATGGGAAAGTAGATGATATTCATAAGTAAATTTGTATTTTAGTTCTGATATACATCTAGCAGTTAATAAATTTCTCATCCATTTCTTACAGATTCATTGCAAAGCATAAAAAACTCCATCATACTTCATTTTGTTAGGAAATAACAAATTTATATGATAATGCTTTAAAGTATTTGTTCTCATCCAGTAAACTAATTTGTGAGTCTTCATGGGAATATGTTACTAACTGGGAAACACTGCTTTAGGGTATCTAGTAAAATAAAAGTAGAGTCAGTGCTCCATAATTTTGTGCCAAATTAAACTCCAATATCTGACCACTATTTGCCCAGAAAACATTAAGTTTTATTTATGTATGTATTTGTCTATCATCTATATACCTGTCTATCAAATAATTTATTGTTTTTTTGGGAGGAGGGGTATAATGGATCCAAACTTTAGTTTTCTTTCCCTGGGTTATGCCACAATATAGGCAAGGAGTTTTGCACAGTGGAGTTTGGCACAATGGTTACTCAGAGCTCCCACTACACACTGAGTTTCCTCCTCAAACAGGAAAATTCTTGGCTTGAGTGATCAGATTTGAATATAGGCTTGAGTGGTAGATTAGAGGGTGGGGTAAAAGGAGTGCAAAATTTAGGGTGAATGTATCAGGGTGTGACAGGCTTGACTCTGGCACCAGACCTAACCTTGATTTTCTCTTTTTATGTTGTATGCTCTGCCTTGTTCAAACTCCAATGTCCTCTCCGGTCCTGTAATTGTCCCTCAGTGATTCTATTCTGAAGATCCAGACAATCGAGCCCTTTTCTTCCCATAGTCCTCTTGCTTCAGACTGTGAAATTCTTAATCTCCTTCCCAGAGCCCTGGACCTCAGAGGTCCCTCTGAAACAGCTGTTGATGTGATATCTCCAGATGCTTACATATCTGGTGGTTGATAGGAAGTCCTGTATCCATGAAAACGGAGAATCAGTGTAAATTTGATTGTGTAGGGACCACATCTAATAATAAAAAGATAAGTAACTCAATCCATTTTTACCCCTAGAAAGGTAAAGACCCTAGAAAACACCCACTTGTTTTCAGCAGGATGTATTGACATTTTCATTGTACAAGTTCATATTTCTTTCATCAAAGTTACTCCTGAGCATTTTACTTTTGATTCTGTTCTAACCAAAATTGTTTCCTTATGTTCACTCTTGGATTGTTCATTTGTTATGGACAGAAATTAAATAGGTTTTTAAAATTAAAACTGGTATATTGATTTCATATCCTGTTACTTTCCTAAACTCACTTATTAACTTCAATACTTTTAATGAATATTATGACATTCTAAATGTAAGATCATACTATCTTTGAATAAAGACGACTCTACTTCTTCTTCTCCAATCCAGACACCATTACTGCAGCCAGATCATTCTGGTTAGATTCTCCTGTAAAATGATAAGCAAATGTGATAAGAGTGGATGCTTTATTTTATATTATCTACATAAACATATAGGATTTAATAATTAAGTATGTTGGCTGTGTGACTTTCCTATTTTCATTATAAGTTAAAGAATATTCATTTCAATTTCTAAGAGAAGAAAGTAGATAAGTATGCAGCTTTACTGCCTTTTATGCTTTGTATACTTTACTGCTACCATGTGCTTTTTTGTATGAATTTTAATTACAAATTAAAAGAAGACACTTTTGCATTGATTATAAAGAATGTCTGTCAGCAATAAATTCCATCAGTTTTGTTAAGTTAGGTACACTTCTGATTTTGGAAGTCAGCTGTGTTGTATATGTGATTCTTCATTGATTTTTCTTTTTTTGACATTAAGTTATCCCAGTTCTTTCTCACCAGTATTCTTTCTTTTTTTTTTTTTTAAACTGAAGGCAGGAATCTTATCCAATTTTTTATTTTTTTAATATTTTATTTATTTGAGAAGTAGAGTTACAGATAGAGGAGGAGACAAAGAGAGAGGGTTTCCACCCACTGGTTTACTCACCAAATGGCTGCAACAGCCAGAACTGTGATGATCCAAACCAAGGAGCCAGGAACCAGGAGCCAGGAGCTTTCTCTGGATCTCCCACAAGGGTGCATGGACCCAAGCTCTTGGGGCATCCTTTACTGCTTTCCCAGGCCATAGCAGAGAGCT
>NW_027208225.1:0-202271 GCF_964237555.1 Oryctolagus cuniculus | reverse complement strand
GTTTCTTTAGGGCACTGTCCCTTAGCTGTCCCCTTTACCTGGCCTTTACCAGGTAAAGTGGTAATTGAAGTGAAGTGAATCGAATTAAGTTTTCCTTTGAGAAAATCCAGCTTGAAGCTGGAGATGGACTCCTCGTGTCTGCAAACAACACGCACATATAATATAGACACAACAGGCATAGCTATAGTTCTGCTATGTGAGCATTAGGCACAAAAGAAAAAACTACACAAACCACCATAATTAGTAGCACATGTTTCCTTTCAAAATAAGGAGAAATCCTGTGGTAAAAATAATAATTGTTCCTATTTCTGGAGCACTTAGCATGTACTCCATGCTATATTTTTTTTATTATTTCCATGTATAAAACTGGCAAATAATTCTGTAGATGAGACATCTAAAACTCAAAGAGACAGAGAATGTCCCTCAGTGTCTTACTGTAGCAGAATTCATGAACAGAGATGAGACACCAAAGCCTTTAACAGGAAACAGTATTTTTTTTTTGATAGGCAGAGTTAGAGAGAGAGAGAGAGAGAGAGAGAGAGAGGTCTTCCTTTCCGTTGGTTTGAAAGAGGCGGCTGTGAGCCACCATAAAAATAGCCTCTTAAAAATAAAATAATAAGACTCCTGAGACAAACTGTTCCAGAGACGGCCTTGGAAAATGGGGAGTAAACCGGTTCACAGAGAAAGCAGTCAGCTACTAACCAGAGATACACAGAACACCTGCCTTGTAGATAAGCCCCTTCCCTACGCTTGCTCAAGGTTAACAAAGAAAGCTGCAAGGCACGTAGCAACCTATTCCTCTCTCCTAGAGACCCCCTCCCCTAATGTATCCCTTTGACCTAGTACTTTTCCACCGACATTACCACTTTTAGACTGCCATACAAGGCCCGCTACTGAAAATTATCCAATGAACTTACGCCAGCCTATAATATGTTAATTTTGTGGTTTTGCCCTTTAAAAGCTGTGTGAGATAGCTGCTCGGGGCTCCTCTCGCTTGCTTGCTGCTTGCAGCAGTAGAGGGCCCATTTGTACAAATGAAATAAATTACCTCCTGTTCTATTGCATCGTCTGGTCCGGAGTCTGTGTTTCTGGGGTCGTCACAAGAGGACACCGCTTTTGGGGTCCTACATATGGGGGCTCGTCCGGGATTTGGGGGACCCCAGACTCCCACACTCCATCGGCCAGACGGAGGTAAGTTTGCTTACTTGTGTATTATTGTAACTGTGGTTTGTACTGTTTGTCCTTGTCTGCCAGGACGACGTGGAATCCGTCCTGGGGCGCCTGTACAGGCTCAGTACTGACTGGACCAAAGGGGAGACAGACGTGTCGTGAGGCCCCTGGTCCAACCCTGGAGGACGCTCCAGTGGTGGTCTGGGAAGGAGGGAAAGAGAGTGTTTCCCTTCTTCAAAGGGAGAGCCTGGCCAAACGGCCGCTCCCTTCTGAAATTCTGGTTTTGGTTTTGTCTCGGTCTGTTGCTGCGCGGCTTGTGATTTCAGACGTGTCCTGAGACCCCTGGGAAAGAGGGAATTTCCTTTCTTCCAGGGGAGAGCCTGGCTAGACTGCCGCTCCCTTCTGATAGTTTCGGTTTTGTCTCGGTCTGTTGCCGCGCGGCTTGTGATTTGTGTTCTGTGTGTCACTGTTTTTGTTGTCCTTTATCTCTTACTGTCTCCCCCATCTGTTTTTATTGTTGTGTTTGATTGCTAGATGTATACTTGTATGAAAAATGTGTATTGTATTCTTATAATATGTTAATTATGTCTACCTCTCAATGCAACTCTAGGGCCAAATGTAAGGACAAATTTTTGGGCTGGAGAGGCTTGTACCTAGATTTGGCTCTGGTAACCAAGAAACTTTGCTGCCGAATGACCTTCTCCTGCTCCTTGGGAGCCTGGCCAGCTCCCGGGGAGGAGGATAAAGGAATGTTTTCTGATAAACAGGTGGGCATGCTTCATGTCTCGGCTCTCTGGCCAAGACCCGAGATGGGACGCACTGCTTGCCTAACATCTTGGCAATGAGCCACCCTTGTCCTTGGGGGCTTTTAGGGGGAGACGGAGCAAGCCTCTGTTGCTGCTGTTTCGTTTCGGGGGGAACACGCAGTCAAGCTGAATGTTAAATGTGCCCGTGATGATTACTAATAATGTTTAATCCTCAGTATGGATCCTTCTCCGGAGCTGTGTGAAGATTGCCTAGTGATGCCCACAGTACTGTAAATTCTACAAAACATAAGTACAACGTGGACATGATCAATTGGCTACTGTGATTGAGGTGTTCTGTGACAGTCCCTTTAATGAAAAATTAACAAAATGGATTAATAACAGGACATTCAGGACCTGACGCTCTGCTTGGTATGTCATTACAAAAATCATCAAGGAGGGCTATGCCTGATAAATGAGGGTGCTATAAATGTGGGCAACAGGGACATGTACAAAAATTGTCCAGAAGTCAAAAATCAAAATAAGGCTCTTCCTGGGATTTGCTTCCAGTGCTAAAGGGGAAGGCATTGGGCCAATAAATGTCACTCCAAAACTGATAAGGAAGGTAATTCATTAAAAAAGAGTTCAGGAAACTGGAAGCGGGGCTAGCCTCAGGCCCTCCCTACAGGGATCAGTGGACCATCTTGCCATAGTATCATTAAAGCAATGGAGCCATGTTTATTGCAACATTCTGTTAATCTATGCTCCTTTACCATCTTTCCTGTAAATAATTTTAGTGTGCACTACAAGGCTTGCAGCGTATTTCTTGCAGATTAAAAGTAACTAAGTCTGCACAGCAGACAGCTAAAAAGTAATTTACTGTCACAAATTGGCGTAGTTGGCGGGATCTGCAAGTATGCAAAGCAATGCCTTTCTTTAAAAGAAAAACTGAAGTTGCATGTGTAACCTGTGATGTTCCTGGCTGAAAAGACCTTCAGTTCGCCTCTTTGGTGAAGGAATGGGCTCTCTGCTCAGAATCGAGTGAGAATTGGGATGGCAAGTTACGGAGTGCACAGCCTCCACAAGTTATTGAGGTTTTGCTATCAGTGCCGGTAGAAAAGGGGGATAAACTATAGGCTTTGGGGAGGTGAGAATGGATTTTGTTATCTGCATACTGATGCATGTGTAAGCAATTGGAAAAAACAGTATAAGATAAATGTAAATTGGAAAAAAAAATGCTGCCCTTTGGAGTCAAACTGCTAGGTAGTGGTAAAAAAATTATATCAAGCTCCTGTACTGCTGCCAGGGCCAACTAAGGTTATTCAGTGTAAACAATACAGAATTCCAGATGGATATAAAAAAAAAATCTAAAACAGTAAAAAATTATCTTAGTGCTGGAGTGATGATTCCCATAATTACTAAAAAGAATTATCTAATTTGGCATGTTAAGAAATCAGATAAAACCTGAAAAATGACTGTGGATTACAGGGAATTAAACAAAGTTACTCTCCCATTGACTGCTACAGTCCCAGATACCATCATTTTAATGTAAAAGGTCACAAACATAAAAGCGTGTTCTTGATAAGAAAAATTAAAAAAAGAGATACTTTTAAAAAAATATGATTTGTAAAAATTGTTTATCTTAATGGCTGGTTTATACTGGAATGAAAAAAAGGGGGGGGGAGAAAAGAGAAAGGTTTGAGCAAGTTACAGAAGGTGTAAAAAAGTCACAAAATATTATAAAAAAAAATCTTTGGTTATTTTCTTTGACATAAAATCAAAATCTGATTCTCTGTTAAAGCAATGAGTTAAAGTAATCTATTATGTTCTCTTGATGTCTCTGTTAAATTCTAACTGCTTAAAAACAGCTGTAAAAAGAGCAGTGGTGAAATGGAGGGATCCTATCACCAATCAATGGAATGGACCTGATCCAGTACTGGTATGGGACAAGGGCTCCTAAGGGATGGGTTTTTCTATGTAACCAACATGCCTTTACATCATTAGCCTCTGATAACTTCTGCAATTGCTCCCTGGGCCGTGTGGCCCTGATGCTAACATCTGTATTTACAGCAGCAGATAGAGTACGTCAGTGGCGTGCTTTACCTGAAGACTACAATAACAACGTCATCCTAATAGGAGAGGACACTGCCCTTGCCATGGCTGCATCAGTAGTAAGTGTTCCTGGACTGGCTTTTGGAAATAATCGTGGACTATGAAGGCTTACATGTTTGGTGACCAAAGCAATCAATCTTACTGCTACTGTGCTATCCAATATAGCCAAAGAATTGGATCAAGTTCACTCAGGAGTGCTTTTAAGCCATGCAGCTAACAATTACTTGCTGTTAAAAAGATCATTTAAGTTGTAAACCTGTACCTGGGGGATATTGCTTTAACATTACTAACAGTGCCATATATAGAGTCTGTTATTGATAAACTTAAGAGTAAAATGCAACATATGTTTATTACTAACCCACTATTCATTTGAAGGGTTTCAATGGATTCATTGGTTATTAATGTTGGCTGGACTGCTACTGCTTTTCCTGCTTTGTATGGGATGTATTCTGTGTGTTCTGCATTTTATGCTGACTTCGCTACAGTATGAATGGACTGAGATTCATCATTTAAAACTTCGTACCAAGCCTCCTTTGTAATCAAAATAATTGATATTTGGCTGTATGTTTCATCTCTCACCTAATGTTGGGCTGGAATGGTACTCAAAGATGGGTAAGACGCTCAGCATCCTGTACCAACCTAAGACAGGGCTCTAGGCCAAGCTGCCAGAGTTACCGATGACGGGTAAGGACAGAGATGACTGAGGGCAACCTAAGACAGAGGCCATTCTCAATTTAATAAAAAAAATATATATATAAAAACCCATGGCTGGCCATGGGCCCACATGCTAAGGCCTGGCTTGCTGATCATTGGCATTAGTCCTCATGCAACAGTATCAAGCCCTGGCCACCAGTGACCGTATTGAAACCCCTCATTAACGGCACACAATTTTAGGATTAAAATTAGTTCAAAGAGAAAATGGGGGAATGAAAGAGGCGGCTGTGAGCCACCATAAAAATAGCCTCTTAAAAATAAAATAATAAGACTCCTGAGACAAACTGTTCCAGAGACGGCCTTGGAAAATGGGGAGTAAACCGGTTCACAGAGAAAGCAGTCAGCTACTAACCAGAGATACACAGAACACCTGCCTTGTAGATAAGCCCCTTCCCTACGCTTGCTCAAGGTTAACAAAGAAAGCTGCAAGGCACGTAGCAACCTATTCCTCTCTCCTAGAGACCCCCTCCCCTAATGTATCCCTTTGACCTAGTACTTTTCCACCGACATTACCACTTTTAGACTGCCATACAAGGCCCGCTACTGAAAATTATCCAATGAACTTACGCCAGCCTATAATATGTTAATTTTGTGGTTTTGCCCTTTAAAAGCTGTGTGAGATAGCTGCTCGGGGCTCCTCTCGCTTGCTTGCTGCTTGCAGCAGTAGAGGGCCCATTTGTACAAATGAAATAAATTACCTCCTGTTCTATTGCATCGTCTGGTCCGGAATCTGTGTTTCTGGGGTCGTCACAAGAGGACACCGCTTTTGGGGTCCTACAGGTTCACTCCACAAATGGCTGCTACACTCAGAACTCAGCCGACCCGAAGCCAGGAGCCAGGTGCTTCTTCCTAGTCTCCCATGCAGAGAGCTGGACTGGAAGAGGAGCACCTGGGACTAGAAAGAGCGCCCATATGGGATGCTGGCACCACAGGCAGAGGATTAACCAAGTGAGCCATGGCGCAGGCCCATAAATAAATAAATCTTAAAAAAAAATACTGTTGGCCAGCTCCGTGGCTCATTAGACTAATCATCCACCTGCGGCTCCGGCACCCCAGGTTCTAGTCCTGGTCGGGGCGCCGGATTCTGTCCTGGTTGCTCCTCTTCCAGTCCAGCTCTCTGCTGTGGTCGGGGAAGGCATAGGAGGATGGCCCAAGTGCTTGGGCCCTGCACCTGCATGGGAAACCAGGAAGACCTCTCTCTCTCTCTCTCTCTCTCTCTCTCACTGTCTAACTCTATCTGTCATTAAAAAACAAACACCAAACAAAAAAGATTTATTTATTTATTTGAATGTCAGAGTTACACACCAAGAGAAGGAGAGGCAGAGAGAGAGAGAAAGAGAGAGAGATAGGTGTCTTCCATCTTCTGCTGTACTTCCCATTGGCCGCAACGGCTGGAGGTGTGCCAATCTGAAGCCAGGAGCCAGGAGTTTCTTCCAGGTTTCCCATGTGGGTGCAGAGGCCCAAGGACTTGGGCCATCTTCTACTGCTTTCCCAGGCCACAGCAGAGAGCTGGACTGGAAGTGAAGCAGCCAGGACTTGAACTGGTGCCCATATGGGATACTGGCACTGCAGGCGGTGGCTTTACCTGTTATGCCACAGTGCTGGCCCCAGGAAATAGTGTTTTATTATTATCATCTTTATGCCATTATAAGGCTCAGTTGGATTTTTTTTTATTTTTTATTTTTTTTTACAGGCAGAGTGGACAGTGAGAGAGAGACACAGAGAGAAAGATCTTCCTTTGCCGTTGGTTCACCCTCCAATGGCCGCCGCGGCCAGTGCGCTGCGGCTGGCACACCGTGCGCTGATCCGATGGCAGGAGCCAGGTGCTTCTCCTGGTCTCCCATGGGGTGCAGGGCCCAAGCACTTGGGCCATCCTCCACTGCACTCCCTGGCCACAACAGAAAGCTGGCCTGGAAGAGGGGCAACTGGGACAGAATTTGGCGCCCCGACCGGGACTAGAACCTGGTGTGCTGGCGCTGCAAAGCAGAGGATTAGCCTAGTGAGCCGCGGCACCAGCCTTGAACTTATCATTAATTTGTTTTCCTATCACATTTTCTGATGGGTTGCTTTCAGTAGAGTTTTCAGCAAAGTTCAAACTATCTAGAATTTAGAATCTTATGAAACTGAAATATTTTCTGAAATTTGCCTTTTTGTTTTCCCTCTCATTAATGTCCTTGATATTCATTTGTCTGATTGTCAGTTATAGAAATCAAATTAATTTTGTACAGGTAAGAAAATTATCTTTGCACAAGTAAAAATAACCAAGAAGAAGATAACAGGGTAACCAACAGATTTAAATTTTGGAGCATAGATAAGTAATGATTTAAACACTAGCAACAGGGCCGGCACTGCGGCTCACTAGGCTAATCCTCCACCTGTGGTGCCGGCACCCCGGGTTCTAGTCCCGGTCAGGGCACCAGATTCTGTCCCGGTTCCCCTCTTCCAGGCCAGCTCTCTGCTGTGGCCCGGGAGTGCAGTGGAGGATGGCCCAAGTACTTGGGCCCTGCACCTGCATGGGAGACCAGGAGAAGCACCTGGCTCCTGGCTTCAGATCAGCGTGGTGCGCTGGCTGTGGCGTGGCGGCCATTGGTGGGTGAATCAATGGCAAAAAGGAGGACCTTTCTCTCTGTCTCTCACTGTCCACTCTGCCTGTCAAAATGAATAAATAAATAAATAAATAAAATAAAATAAAATAAAAAACTAGCAACAGTATTTGCATAGCAAAGAAAAGATTAGAAAAAAGACTGTGGGAAAACACTGGCAGAGTTTCCATCCAGGTGGATTTTATCATTTGAATAGAGTCATTCTTGTGTATTTTGCATACCTTAGTTCTCAGAAGAGTTTATATGGTCTTGTAATTTATGGAGGGCAGGAAATATATTATGTTGAAATAAAACATCAACACCAATTACCCCTTTCTTTGGAGACCTTAAGATGAGGAAGTTATGAGATTTATGCACATTACTTTAATCTATTGCTTGGGAGTTAACAATCATTTTTTAAAAAGCTTTTATTTAATGAATGCAGATTTCATAGGTACAACTTTAGGAACATAGTGGTTCTTCCCCTCACACCTGCGCTCCCACCCGCACTCCCACCCCACCTCCTACTCCCTCTCCCATCCCATTCTTCATTAAAAATGGAAATAATTTATATCAGGCTACCTCTCTTTCTCTAACTCTGCCTTTCAAATAAATACATCTTTTTTTTTCTTTAATTAGCACCCGAAAAAAAAAGTCTGTGTTTCAGGAGACTAGTAATCACCATACCGGTAGCAAATCAGGAAACAAAATGGTCATTTTAAAACCTGATACCAGACCGGAGTCGCAGCTCACTAGGCTAATCCTCCGCCTAGTGGCATGGGCACACCGGGTTCTAGTCCCGGTCAGGGCGCCGGATTCTATCCTAGTTGCCCCTCTTCCAGGCCAGCTCTCTGCTGTGGCCCGGGAGTGCAGTGAGGGATGGCCCAAGTGCTTGGGCCCTGCACCCCATGGGAGACCAGGAGGAAGCACCTGGCTCCCGCCATCAGATCAGCATGGTGTGCCGGCTGCAGCGTGCCGGCCGCGGCGGCCATTGGAGGGTGAACCAATGGCAAAGGAAGACCTTTCTCTCTGTCTCTCTCTCTCACTGTCCACTCTGCCTGTCAAAAAACAAAAAACAAAACAAAACAAAACCTGATACCAGGTGGGTGTTGTGGTGCAGCGAGTTAGGCCACCATCTGTCAGGCAGCACCCAATAGCACAGCATCTGTTTGTGTCCTGTCTGCTCTGCCTCTGATCCAGCTCCCCGCTAATGAGTCTAGGAAAACAGCAGAAAATGGTTCAAGTACTAGGGACCCTGCACCCCCATGGGAGACCTGGATAGAGTCCCAGGCACCTGGCTTCAGCCTGACCCAACTCTGACCAATGTGATCATGTGCCAAGTGAACCAAGATCTCTCTCTTCCTCTTTCTCTGTCACTCTGCCTTTCAAATAAATAAAATAAATCATTTAAAGAAATCTGATAGAATTTAATAAGTTGTTTCACATTCTCTTTTATTGGTTGCTTTTTATTGGTTGTAGTTATTTGCATACAAATGTAACATTCTGGAGAAACTGAAGTTCCTACAGTAGGGCAATTGTTCAGTGCAGGCAAGATAAACTCTTACAGTAGGGGATAGGAAAACTTTTTTTAAATTTTTTATATTTTGAAAGACAGAGAGAGAAAAAGAGACAGACAGAAAGAGAGATCTTCCGTCTGCTGGTCCACTTCCCAAATAGCCACAACAGCTGGAGCTGGGCAGATTCAAAGCTAGGAGCAAGGAGCTTCTTCCAGGTCTCCCACATTGGTGCAGAGACCCATGGACAGGGACCATCTTCTGCTGCTTTTCCAGGTACATTAGCAGGGAGCAGCCGGGACTGGAACCAACACCCACGTGAGAAGCCAGTGCTACAGGCAGCAGCTTCACCTGCCAAACAACAGTGCTGCCCCAATTTTTTTCCTTTTTAAAAAGATTTATTGGCCAGCGCCGCGGCTCACTAGGCTAATCCTCCACCTGCAGCACCAGCACCCTGGGTTCTAGTCCTGGTCGGGGCACCGGATTCTGTCCCGGTTGCCCCTCTTCCAGTCCAGCTCTCTGCTATGGCCCAGGAGTGCAGTGGAGGATGGCCCAAGTACTTGGGCCCTGCACCCCATGGGAGACCAGGAGAAGCACCTGGCTCCTGCCTTCAGATCAGCACAGTGCACCGGCTGCAGCGTGCAGGCCACAGCAGCCATTGGAGGGTGAACCAATGGAAAAGGAGGACCTTTCTCTCTCTCTCTCTCTCTCACTGTCCACTCTGCCTGTCCAAAAAAAAAAAAAAAAAAGATTTATTTAGTTATTTAAAAGGTAGAGTTAGAGAGAGAAAGGGAGAGATCCTCCCTTAGCTGGTTCAATCCCCAGGAGATGTGGATGCAGGGGCCCAAACAACTGGACCATCTTCCACTGTTGGAGGCACATTAGCTTGGATCTGGATAGGAAGTGGAGCAGCAGGGACTCGAACAGGTGCCCATATGGGATGTCTGCACCACAGGTGGTGGCTTAACCAGCTGTGTGACAACGTGGACCTAGGACTTCTGTGCTTCTATGCAGTGAGGAATGCCTTACATTTTGCCAAGTGGGAATTTGCTTAAAGTGTGGCACTCGAATCACTTTTGATATGTTGTCAATGTACACGTTGTGCAACATACAACTGCAGATGTACTTCTGCTCTCAAAATAAGGACATTGCAAAAATGCCATATGAAAATTACAACTTCCTGCATGACAGGGTCATGAGGCTGAGGACAAAGCAAAGGAAGACAACAGACAACTTTTTTTTTTTTTTAAGAAGCAAGATCAGCATTCACACACCTCAGTAGGAAGATTGGACCCTCCGTTCAAAAACACTCATGTTTTTCTAGTCCTGGTCGGGGCGTCGGATTCTGTCCTGGTTGCCCCTCTTCCAGGCCAGCTCTCTGCTGTGGCCAGGGAGTGCAGTGGAGGATGGCTCAAGTGCTTGGGCCCTGCACCCCATGGGAGACCAGGAGAAGCACCTGGCTCCTGCCATCGGATCAGCGCGGTGCGCCGGCGGCAGCATGCCGGCCGCGGTGGCCATTGGAGGGTGAACCAACGGCAAAGGAAGACCTTTCTCTCTGTCTCTCTCTCTCACTGTCCACTCTGCCTGTCAAAAAAAAAAAAAAAAAAAGTATGTGCCAACCCCGAACCCAGGTGTACCCTTCAAGGAAGGTTATCAGATGGGACAAAGAGAGCAAAACCTGGCTACATTCATCTCCCTCTCTGTATCACAAGCTGAATCTATTTATGTGGGCAGAACTGGAGTCTGGAGCCAGAGTAGACAGTGTACCCAGGGACTCTGATGTGGGGTGCAGGTCCAAAACTCATTTTAAAATAGTCTCCAGGACCAGTCCAGTGTCTGGTACACCTTGTGAGCACTTGTTTCCTAGTAAAGTTTTCTTTAGACTTGCTTGTCATAACTAATTTAAAAATAAGAAACAATTAAAAAATAATTCATCATCTAACACATTTATTTTCAATATATTAGTGGCTAAATAATTCTAAACTAGTTCTCATAACTAGTTTGTGCCACTAGGAGAGTCAAACTGTTGATCTATAATCCTTTTAACCTTATGAATGAGATTAGTT
This sequence comes from Oryctolagus cuniculus, assembly GCF_964237555.1. Taxonomy (NCBI): domain Eukaryota; kingdom Metazoa; phylum Chordata; class Mammalia; order Lagomorpha; family Leporidae; genus Oryctolagus; species Oryctolagus cuniculus. The sequence continues at coordinate 191,370 of NW_027208225.1, read as the reverse complement.
GATATTTTCATCACAGTGCAAAAGTCAATGGCAGAGTCATTCAATCTATGTCAGGTGCTCATAATTTCTGAATTCATGGATTTGGAGTTAATGAAATTATATTGTACAGCAAGATATACTAACTGAGGAGCTATGTTGCTGGTCTGGGCTGACCAGTGTGATGGTGTTTAGCTACAGGTGATCAGTTGAGTTTAAATTTAAATTGATTAAAATGATAGAGAATTGAAAACTCAGTTACTCAATTGTACACCTACAGCATGTTTTCAGAAACACAAAGTTCCATTACAGCATTGTTCTAAAGAAAATGATAACTTATAATATGAAAAATTAATTAGCAATGTGCAACACTCACTTTTGGCAGCAATTTCTTATTTTCTGTATCCTTTGCAAAATCTTTCAGTAATCACTACCATGACTGCAATAAATCTGAGGTCTTACCTTCCCCTTCCCCTAGTTCCAGAGAAGGTACTGATTATTGATAGGTCAAGGCTAATGGAAGGAAGGACAGCTAAACCAAAGACATCCAAAAATCATGCAGCCCACATCCAGGTGACTAAGGAAGTGGCCCAGGACACCCTATGGACGAGTGATTCCATTGTACAGCTTTGGTGAATATAAGTTTCCTTGAAGGCACTAGGATGGCCCTGTGAACTATGTGACTCATCAGTTGAGTGGTTAACCAGAAATTAAGTAATACACATACAAAGGAAACCTAGAAACAGGAAACATGGATGGATGTAGCTAACTAGCAAGCCCTTACATAGCCATGTCCCTTAGCTGCTGCAGAGGACTGAGATTCCCGTGATGGTCTCACGTTGAGAGAGCTGGGACTCCGGTGCTTGCTTCCTTTCAGCATTCAGCCGTCTCCTGATTTCTTGGTTTACACACAGGACTGCCGACTCTCAGATAGGAGCCTCCGGCTCCGGATGGTTCCATCTGGGATTCCTTTCTCAATCGCAGTCTGAATCAATGACTGCTTCCACCTGAATGCGACGGCACAGTACCGGCGGTGTCCAGGCCGTTTCTCACTTCCGCTGAGAATGCATTTAGTCTCATGCTCTTGCTGATGCAGTTGCGGTACATCAGTGAAATTAGAGCTTGCCTCAGCACCATCTTTTCTTTCTAAAGCTGCATTTCAATCTGTCTTCTTTTCAAGCACAATATAATAAATGTTAGGTTTCATACATTCACAAAGATGAGTACAAAGAAAAAACGTATTTGCACATCAGTGCAGACATACTTCACTGCAGTGGTTACCCTTTTTTTTTTGTTTGTTTTGTTTTGTTTTAAATAAACTCTGGCTTAGAAAGAAATATTGCAGGAAACAATGTCTCATATTTGTTTATAAATGTAGGTGAGGCATTGAAGACCAAATATTTAGCAATTTAGCCAAAACTTTCAGTTTTCAGTACCAACCGATCCTGAGCTCCGTAACTTTCTATGAATTGTCCATACACATAATCATGTAAGATGCACCAGTTTTATCCTGAAAAAAACTAACGGAGAATATCTATAAGCATATTTCAGGAAGTCTTGGAACATTTGTGTCTTTGATTGAACTGAGTAAGAAATTAATACTAAGGGTTATACTTTCCAACGATTCCATTTTAGGCTACTGTGCCAGTCACCAGCAGGTTGTCATTTGACAGTAGGCACATGCAAGCTGTAATGGCTATAATCTAAAGAAGAGCACTAAGCTTTCCTGGTTTTACTTAATTTCTGGCTCATTTTTCTTGAACAGAAAGAGTGTCACATTATTTTCTGGAGATGAGAGACTTACTATGTCATTGAACTTGGGAGCATAATAATTTTTTTCCCAGAAAATCAATAAGTTACAGACTTGACTCAAGCTTGAGTAAGAATTCCATGTTTTTTACTGGGATGCAGGAATAAATGACAGAATAAAAGGAGTGAGCAAAGGGTAGTGGAAGGCAGTGCTTAAGACTAACTCTGCCTAGTGCCTGATTTCAGTTATTTGTTGGACATGACTATAGATTGTCTGAAATCTCTTTGAATGAAGAATTTAGGAACCACCTGCTACTGTTGTCCTCTTACAGAAAAGAGAGATTTGGGCACAACAAAATTATCACTGTAAGAAAGCCTTGATTATTATCATCAAGTATCAAAAGATTTATCTTACTTATTAGGAAGTCAGTGTGACAGAGACAGGGAGACAGAGACAGGGAGACATCTGCTCCTTCAATCCCCAAATGGCTGCAGGGGCAAGAGCTGGACCAGGCTGAAGCCAGGAGCAAGGAGATCCATCCAGTCTCCCAAGTAGTTGGCAGGGGCCCAAGCACTTTGGTCATCCTCCAGTGGCTTTTGCAGTCACACTACCAAGGAGCTCGATCAAAGAGAGCAGTTGGCATTTGAATGGTCACTCATGCATGGGGCATCGTTGTCACAGGCAGTAGCTTAACCCATTGACCCATAATTCTGGCCCTGAATTCTAATTTTAAGGTAGCCATGCAGGTCTGGCTTTAATTATCTTTTTTTAATTTTAAAAAATATTTATTTATTTGAGAGTCAGAGTTACAGAGAGAGGGAAGGAGTGAGGGAGGGAGAGAGAGAAAGAGAAAAAGAGAGAGAGAGAGAGAGCGCACTTCCATCCACTGATTAACTCCCCAGATGGCTACAATGCTTGGTGTTGGGCCAGGCCAAAGCCAGGAGCCAAGAACTTCTTCCAAGTTTCCTATGTGGGTGCATGGGCCCAAATACTTGGGCCATCTTCCGCTGCTTTCCAGGCCATTAGCAGGGAGCTGGTTCAGAAGTGGAGCATCTGGGGGCTGGCACTGTGGCATAGCAGTAAAGCTGCCTCCTACAGTACCAGCATCCCATATGGATGCCGGTTTGAGACCTGGCTGCTCCACTTCCAATCCAGCTCTCTGCTATGACTTGGGAAAGCAGCAGAAGATGGCCCAAGTGTTTGGGCCTCTGCACTTTCATGGGAAACCTGGAAGAAGCTCCTGGTTTCAGATTGGCCCAGCTCCGGCCATTGTGGCCCCTGGGGGAGCGAACCAGCAGATGGAAGATGTCTCTCTCTCTCTCTCTCTGTAACTCTGTCTGTCTAATAAATAAATACATAAATACATCTTTTTTAAACATTAATATTCATTTTCAATGATCTTTATATACAGAACATCAACTTAGTATATACTCAGTAAAGATTTGAACAGTTTGCAATAACCAGAAAAAGAACACTTGTGACTTTGGACTAGGGCAATAGTTCTTAGAGTGCTGCCTGTGGGCCCTAATGGTTGTATAGATCCTTTAATAGGGTCTACAGGTAAAAATTACTTCCCTCATAATACTAAGACATTAGGTGCCCTTTACATTGTTTTCACAGGTACACTGATGGCACAGGAGTCATGGTTCTGGGGATTTGCTTCCCTCCCTTCCTCCCTCCCTCAATCCTCTTCCTTTCTTCCTTTTTTGCTAATTTTTGCAAAAACATAATTTTAATACATTTTATAATCACAGGCTTAATGCACCACTAACCATAATATAGAACAAGTAAAAAGTAGAAAGACCACAGTTCCACAGGAGTATAAACAAGAGCTAAAAAACAAAAGTATATCCTCTACAAAGTAGAAATAGTCATTAACTTTACTAAATTTCATCTCTGAGTCTGCATCTTTTCAACACTGTGTGTAACGAAACGGTGAAACCTTTTGCTGAAGCAGCTCAGTGTCAGTTTCCTGCGGTGGAAGCTGTTTTTCTCTCTCTGGTAGCAGAGGGCAGGTGCTGAAGTGAGACAGGGTGTGGGGGTGGATGCTTGCCATCCATACACGTGAGATGCAGTTACTGGAGAAATAGATAAAGGTATCTGTGGGAACTATAAGCCACTGCACAGCTATTCAAGCCCCCATGCTTCTTCCTGTGGAATCATAAAAAGGCTTTTAGGGTGGCCCTAGAAAGTCATTGTTTGGCAGGGACTTAACAATGACATGCCAGAGGGGGCTCACAAGCATCAAGAGCAATAGTTGTGGGCAATTCCATGTGTCCAGTTGGTAGCTTCAAACCACATCCATCTGTTCATATTCATGCCACGTAAGTTGCTAAATGCCACAAGTCAGAACTTTTTGTTAACCCTAGAGAATCAGTTGATGACACCAACACACCTCTGCTCCTTGCTAGGTTTCTGAATTCTCTGTCTTATGTTCGCACAGCAAATCATTGACTCTCTCCATTAATCCCCATTTATTTCATAATTTTTTGAAAATGGAACTACCTGGTATATAACAAATATGTGGCAATTATTTGACTGCTTTAATATTTTCAAAAAGATTATTTATTTAACAGGCAGAGTTAAGAGTGAGAGAGAGGGAGAGAGGGAGAGGGAGAGAGGGAGAGGGAGAGAGGGAGGGAGAGGAACAGAGCAGGAGGGAGCGGGAGGGAGATGGGGAGAAAGAGAATCTTTTACCAACTGGTTCACTCACCATATTGCCACAATGTCAGGCTGGGCCATGCTGAAGCCATGGAGGTTGAGGCAACAGAGGTGGGTCCCCAATACTGGGTCAGGACTGAGAAGGTTGCCCCCATGTCAATAAAAATGTAATTGGCCTACCTCAGGGCTCTGAGGACAGCTCAGTTAACAGAGGACATCACAGTTAACCTGGGCTTCCTCCCATGGAGTGATGGCCATAGTTTGGTGGTAGGAGTCCAGGCTCCTTCAGTCCTCAACAGCTAGCCCTAAAAGGTCAACCCAGGGCATAGGTGGGGTGGATGGCCTACTGACTCAATTAGGATGGGCAAGAGGACAGTCCATTCCTCAATGGCCCTTCTGGCAACATTTAGGGGAAAGAGCCGGTGGGTCTCTAGGGTTGGGAAATGCTCTGGCCCAGTGGCTCATTTGGCCATATTTAATTTTTTTATTTTTTTGACAGGCAGAGTTAGTGAGAGAGAGAGAGAGACAGAGAGAAAGGTCTTCCTTCCTTTGGTTTGCCCCCTAAATGGCTGTCACGGTCGGCGCGCTGTGCTGATCTGAAGCTGGGAGCCAGGTGCTTCCCCCTGGGCTTTCCATGCAGGTGTAGGGCCCAAGCACTTGGGCCATCCTCCACTGCTTTCCTGGGCCACAGCAGAGAGCTGGACTGGGAGAGGTGCAACCAGGACAGAATCTGGCAACCCGACCGGGACTAGAACCCGGCATGCCAGCACCGCAGGTGGAGGATTAGCTTAGTGAGCCACGGCACCAGCCGACTGGAGCTTCCTTAAATCCTCCTGTGGGATGGGGGCGGGTGTTGGCTCAACCGCCATGACTCTTGGGCCAGGCTGTGGAGCTGTCCTCAGGGCCCTGCATGTGGCTCTGGCTCCAGGAGCCCAGAGCACAGCTGGACCCCCCCACTCTGGCAAGATGAGCTGCATCCCTGCCTGCCCAGGGGGCCTCTCCCTGAATGACCCCACACAGGCTCCTGGCCTGATGACCACAGCTGTCTTCAGACAAGACCCTCATAGGACTGGGGGGCGGGGCTCCCACCTGTATAAGGGCAGGGCTATAGGGAGGTGGGGCTGTGGGAGACCCTGCACAGTGAAGGCCAAAGCCAGCCGGGCATTGGATCTGAGGACACCTGGAAGGCCCAGGTGCCCTGAGCCCATTTGTGGGGGCCGGGTTGACTCCTGTGAGTAGGGGTGGGTGCAGAGGCAGGTTCTGGAGGTCCCAGGGGCAGAACTCAAGTGCAAGTGAGTGTGGGGTTTTGCAGTCCTAGCCTCGGGCCAACAGAGGGGCAGCAGGACCCAGAGCATTGTTACCTGTGGGCTCTGGTGGGGGGGGGGGTCCTGTTCTCATCCCCTGCTGTGACTGCCATACATGAGCACCTGGGTCCCCATGCAGAGCAGAGATGGGTTTGTCTCAGCTCTAGAGGCTCGCAGTGGAGGCCCAGGTGCAGGCTGTTCAAGCTCTGGGGAGGCTGCACTGTGCTTCCAGCTGCTGCCTCCCCTGGATGCTCATGGGACAGAATCGGGACAGCCGAATCTCATGGGGAAGGGGCCAGTGGCCCAGGGACAGGAAACACAGGGCACCCCTGCCACCTCTTTAGAAACAGCACTCCTTGTCCCCGAGTGCCTGGCCCAGACTTCATGTCTGCCCCACAGCCCCAGCCCTCACCATCACCTTAGGTGAGGATCCATTCCAGCCATTAAGGAGGGACTAAGATGCTGGTAATCAGCCAATGCACTATTTTTTATTTTATTTTATTATTTATTTATTTGAGAGTAGAGTTAGGGTGAGAGGGAGAGACAGAGAGAAAGGTCTTCCATCCATTGGTTCATTTCCCCAAATGGCCACAATGGCCGGAGCTACAGTGATCAGAAGCCAGGAGCCAGGTGCTTCTTCCTGGTTCCCCATGCAGATGAGGGACCCAAGCACTTGGGCCATCTTCTACTGCTTTCCAAGCCGACAGCAGAGAGCTGGATTGGAAGAGGAGCCTCCAGGACTAGAGCCGGCACCCACATGGGATCGGGCAGCGCAGGCAGAGGATTAGCCTACTGTGCCACAGCGCCGGCTCCAGCCAATGCACCATTAGGGTCAGGAAGTCAGGTGGGGTAGGTGACAGGAACAGCATGGGACCCGGAGTTGGTGCCAGTGGTCCCCAGAGATGGGAGAGTGAGGCAGGCATCAGGGCCTGTGCAGCCCGTGGGGCTATGCAGGAGGAGCCAGAGGTGTCCCCAGCTATGCCATGGCCCAGGCTGCCGAGTCCCTTCCCTCTGGGGCAAGGAGACTGGAGCTGAGCTCAGCTTCACCAGGCACCCTACAGGACAGACGGCGGCTGTGGAGAAGCATCGCCAGTGGAGCAGCCGGGACTCGAACCGGCGTCCCTAGGTCACAGCCTGGAGAGGCTGCACTGCCAGCGGCCCTGGGGCGTCGGACGCTGGACGCGGCAGGCAGCGCGCAGGTGCGTCCCGTGGCGCCACGGCGGCCGCCCACGGGGAGTGCGCCTGCGCCCGGCGCTGTGCCCCGGAAGTGGCCCCTTGTGCCCCGGAAGTGGCCCCTTGTGGCCCGCGGCGCTCAGGTAGGAGTCCTCGCGGGTCCCGTCCGCTGCTGCCGGAGAGCCCGCGCGAGCCATCGGAGCCGTCCTGGACGCTGCCGGCGGAGCCTGCGGGAGACCCAGCGCCTCCGGGGTCAGGCCGGGCTCAGAGAGGCTGCGGCCCGAGGCTGCCGCGCCGTTTCCCGGGCGCGGTTCTCTTCTTCGGCCCCTCGTGGAAGCAGCGGCCTTCGCGGGCCCCTGTGCCGCCAGCAGACCGGGCCCCCTTGGCGGTGAGTGATGCGGGGGCTGTTGGGGTTTCCCGCTGCGAGTCTTCGCTGCCGGCGTGCCTGTTGCTCTCGGGTCCCGAAGGCGCGGGTGGAGTCGCGGTCTTGCTGTGTGGACGGTCGGTCTGGAACTTTCCCCAGTGTGCGAGCAGCTGTGCCAGAGCAGAGGGGGCTCCGTCTCCTCCCGGAGCGGCCCCGCGTTCCCGTCTGTTTGCGTTTTGATGGCCCAGCCGCCCTGCTCGAGACCCCTGAGACTGTTGACGGGGAGGAATAAGAGTGAAAACGCTCGTCTGTTTCCTGGTCTAGGAGGACAGTTTCCGGTTAACTGGCATTTGGTGTGATGTTAGCGCTCTGTGGGTTTTCAGTAAGAGGCCATTGTCAAGCCGAGGTTTAGCTTCTGTTCCTGATTTGATGATTCCTTTTTATTTTGATATGGCCAAAGTGGTGGGAGTTTTTGTGAACTAGGTTTTCTGTGTCTATAGGGATACTTTGTGGGCTTTCCCCATGTTTATTCTGTTCTGTGATATATTGATTGGGTATGGTAGCCATCCTTGCATTCCTGGAGTACCTCTCAGTTGCACCCAGCGTGCTAAGCTTTGGTTGTGCTTCAGGAGCGCGTTTGGTAATATTTTGTTGAGGAATGTGACAGCGCAGTCATGACAGATACGTATGTGCCGTTTTCTTTTTGATGCATTTTTTTTGGATGTTGGGAAAAAGTTGGTCCAATGGGATAAGATGGAAGATTTTTCCCCTTTGTCTCCTTTTTGGAAGGGTTTGCAAATCACGGGTTTTAACTATCCTTCACACAGGAGTTCTGTGTTAATAGGCCAGGTGATGCATATAGTATCAAGTTCGATATAAACTCTAGTAGTTGGCCGTGATGTAGTATTTTATTTATAGCTATGCCTTCCTTTTTTCTTATAAAGTTCTTATTCATTTATTTGAAATTCAGAGTTACATGCAGAGAGAGAGAGAAAGAGAAAGTAAGTCTTTCATCTGCAGGTCCTCTCCAAATTGGCGCAATGATGGGAGCTGAGCAGATCCGGAGCCAGTATTCAGGAGCCAGGGGCCCGGTGGCAGGTTCTCAGAATGGGGCACCAGATAAAGTCCCTGGCTTCTGTTTCAGCCTGGCCCAGCCCTGGCCTTTGTAGCCACCTGGGAGGGGGGTGAACCACCAGATGGGCGATCACAGAGAGAGCAAGAGTGCTTGCGATGCCCCATGCACTGCTTCTCTCCCCAAGCGGCTTCAAAGGCCAGCGCTGGGCCAGGCAGAAGCCAGGAGGCAAGAACTCCATTCAGGACTCCCAGGAGGGAAGGAGGCAGGATCCAAGTACCTGGGCCATCAGCGGCTGCCTCCCTGGTTCCCAACCTGGAGTAGCGGGATTGGAATCGGCTCTTGGGTGCCCCACACTGGACGTAGCAGCATGCAGATGTGTCCCATGGCGGCCGCCTGTGGGGAGTGAATTTGCGCCCTGCACTGTGACCAGGAATTGTACCCGTAGGTACATCTCCTGCTCAGCCATCCTCAGATGGAAGTCTGCTTCTCATCTGTTCCTGCCCAAAAGCCTGTTCAAGCCTTGAGGAGCCGTCCTCGATGCTGCTGGCGGAGCCTGAGTGAGACCCAGTGCCTCCGGGGTCAGGCCTGAATCAGAGACACTGCAGTCCGAGACAGCTGCATCAGTTACCTTGCCCTTCTGGAAATTTTTAGGCACGGTCCACTTCTTCGGCAGCTTCCGAAAGACTACCACACCTCCTTGCCTCCTGGGCACCCTGAATGGAGGTCAAGCCTCCTGGCTTCTGCCTGGCCCGGCGCTGGCCGTTGAAGCCGCTTGGGGAGAGAAGCAGAGCACCAGGCATCGCGAGCCCTCTTGCCTCTTGCTCTCTCTCACGGATCGTCCATCTGGGGGTTCAACCCCCAGGTGGCTACTAAGGCCGGGGCTGGCCCAGGCCGAAGCAGAAGCCGGGGACTGTATCCGGTGCTCTACTGTGGGTTCAGGGGCCTGAGTCCTTGGGCCGTCTCCCTCTGCTTTCCCAGGCATGTCAGCAGACAGCTGGATCCCACGGGGAAAGGCTCCCAGGAGGGGCCGGTGCTGTGGGGGAGTGGGTAAAGCCACTGCCCGCAGAACCTGCAGCCACATGGGCACCGGTTCGAGTCCCAGCTGCTCCACTTCCAGTGCAGCTCTCTGCTGTGGTCTGGGAATGCAGTAGAAGAGGGGCCAAGGTTGGGCCCCTGCACCCATGCAGGAGACCCCGGGGGAGGCTCCTGGCTCCTGGCTTCAGATCTGCTCAGGCCCGCCCATTGCAGCCAATTGGGTAGCAGACCAGCAGATGGAAGACCTCTCGATCTTGATATTCTCTCTCTCTCTCTCTCTCTGAATTTCAAATAAATAAGATCTTCACAAAAAATAAAAAATTAAGAAAAGGAAGACATAGCTATAAATAAAATACTACATCAAGGCCAACTACTACAATTCATTTAGAATTTTATATTCTATGCATTACCCTACCCTATTAACACAGAATTTGAAAAGAAATTTAACTCACTCTTAGAAAAGGTGTTGGTACCCATTCTTTCTCTTCTGCCTTAGAAACGTTCCGTGTGGTATTATCTATGACTTACGTATGAGGAAATCAATGTAGTTTATTCATTCAGACACTTGGGTACCCACTCGCACAGGGATTTGAGACATCTACAGAGTTCTCCACTGAACACAGGTCTGCTCCCCAACCTCCGCCCTCCACAGTCTAGGCCTGCATTTAACGGATGGAGCATGCTTGAACTAGGACAAACTGTGTCTTCTACAGAGCACGATAGAATACGTAAAGGTAGCGTCTGAGGTCCCTCTTGGCATTTTCTACGTGCACGTTATCACGTTGGTACTTTTTCTCTCCTTTTTCAATGTTAGATACAAATTGGGAGGGAGGAAGTCAAACTATCACTATTGGCAGATGACATGATTCTATATAGTAAGTAATGTCACTTAAGATGAGTCATTCTCATTTCCATCAGGGTGTGTGAGATAGTACTTTTCTTTATCCCAAGAAAATAGATTCACAAAATCAGTAAAAATTATTTACCGCACAAAGAGTCCTTTTCCTTTCAAAGTTCATTAATTGGGACTTTTGCAGTATAGAACATAAAATTACATTTTATATTCCTTTTTTTATTTTAAAACATTATTTTATTTTTCATTCAGTATAATATTTTTTTTTTTTTGACAGGCAGAGTGGACAGTGAGAGAGAGACAGAGAGAAAGGTCTTCCTTTGCCGTTGGTTCACTCTCCAATGGCCGCCACGGCCGGTGCCCCGCGCTGATCCGATGGCAAGAGCCAGGTACTTATCCTGGTCTCCCATGGGGTGCAGGGCCCAAGGACTTGGGCCATCCTCCACTGCACTCCCAGGCCACAGCAGAGAGCTGGCCTGGAAGAGGGGCAACCGGGCCAGAATCCGGCGCCCCGACCGGGACTAGAACCCAGTGTGCCGGCGCCGCAAGGTGGAGATTAGCCTAGTGAGCTGCGGCGCCGGCCTCATTCAGTATAATATTGTTTGAGCTTTTTTGCTCTCTCTATGTAATGTGGATGAATATTTGTTTTTATATTCTAGTGGATATACAGTTTTTGGGGAAATATGCTATTATTGAATGAGTGATTTTTGGACCACAACAAAATCATTCGCAAAGTTCAAGATGGTAATCTTGAAGTCAATTAAATAAAAAGCATAGTTGATATGCTTATAAAATTTTCTTATAAATATACTTTTTTAAAAATGAAAACAAGGTTATATTTACTAATGTACTTTGAAAGCATCACTTTAGGATACAAATGGAATTAAGTACTTGGTAATATCCACAAACTAATGAAAATTTATTGATTCATCTATATAACTAAGTAAAGTGCAGTATCACTACACTCCCCCAAGAAGTAAATTCAGTATATACTATATACAAAAAAAAAGTCCACACCAAAAATTAAAAAAACAACCAAACCATATTGTCAAGCAAAATATTTTTAATTAATAGGCTGATCATAAATAAATCCTCATAAAAGATTTAGCAGAATTACAAAGAGTTTGTGTCCCATTTGTGGACTCAATGCAGAATATGCATTGGTCAATCACATTCTCTAACCGTGACAAAAAGAGATGTCATCCAACAACCCAGAGCAGTATAAGCAATTCCTGTTCTGTAGCTACATTTTTATACTTTCTTTACAAATGTAACAGTTATGTACATTATACATATATACATATGCTTCTCTATAGTTCGTGTTCTGAAACTATTGTTTTTACAGGGAAAATGCTGAATTTATTTAATGAATAGGAATCATTCCTTGTTAAAAAGTAATTCATATAAACAAATAACATGGTACCTGCTGCCTTTTTGGAATCTTTTGTCAGAATTCACGCCAAAAATGTTATATTAATAGTAAGACAAAAGAATTTATCTAATTTTATATTAGGACATATCATTCCACACAGTTGTATCAATTTGCCCGTTGGCAACAAAGAGAACACTATACTGCTGCACTACTGGAAATGTATAGAAACCAATTCAAAACATACTGGGCAAAACGGCATCATCCCTACCATTATTTCAGGCTGAAGAAAATCTGTCAAGTTCTCTTTTCGCCTTTATCTTTTGCCACGACCTCAGAGTACAGTGCATTGAATCATGTAACAGCAAGCTCCTGCATTCCACATTTCTTGTGTGCTTCGTCAACAGATAATGCTTTACCTAGATAATAAACCTTTTTCTTATTCCATTTTATTCTACTTCACTTACAAATTTGCTGCTGAACGTGAAGCAAAAATTCATAATAAGAGAATGCAGCTTCTGTCTGGTCTTCAATCAAATGCAGAAAAAATTCTGTTTTGGCAGGACTCTCATCTCTGAAACAGAAAAGGACATTTGTAGGCCGGCGCTGCAGCTCAACAGGCTAATCCTCTGCCTAGCGGCGCCAGCACACCGGGTTCTAGTCCCAGTCAGGGCACCGGATTCTGTCCCGGTTGCCCCTCTTCCAGGCCAGCTCTCTGCTGTGGCCTGGGAGTGCAGTGGAGGATGGCCCCTGCACCCCATGGGAGACCAGGATAAGCACCTGGCTCCTGCCTTTGGATCAGCACAGTGCACTGGCCGCAGTGACCATTGGAGGGTGAACTAACGGCAAAGGAAGACCTTTCTCTCTGTCTCTCTCTCACTATCCACTCTGCCTGTCAAAACACAAAAAACAAAAACAAAAAAACAGAAAAGGACATTTGTCTAAAAGTGCATGTTGTTAAAAAGAATAATTATTCATTAACAAAGCTGTTAATAAGTGGAGACTATAGAAAATGGAACACAGGAGATATTAATCAAGGAGCAATATTCTACCACCAGAATCTATTTTGACATTATTTAAAGTATGCTTAAAAGACATGTTATTTCACATATATTGCACAGGAAGAGATAACTTCATAATTCAGTCACATAAGTTCTTACTTCACCACATGAAGGACTGGGCTTAGTGGTCTGTTGTCTCTTAGCCAAGTTATAAAAGATCTGGTTCTTTCTGATGAAAGTGTATCTAGTTCTGGAAGATGTGTCTGGGAAAAAATATAATTAGGAAACTATTTCCTATTCAGTACTCATCACCAGTATTAAAACTAAATCTTAGTGTTCAGTACCACCAACTGCAGCACTCTATTCCCCAGCCCCAAGAGTAGCAATCAAATAAATGAAATTTAAATTGTTGACAAATCTGTTTATATGAGCATACTTTGAATTTAATTAGCTTACTGATAAGCTGACCTTGAAAAAGAAAAAAAAACCTTGTAATTTTTATGTACTTATGAAAAGAATAGACTTTTAGGTCTTTCTAAAATAGCCTTGCATATAGTTGCAAAATACTCATTGGAATGTAAATAAAATTAAAATTAAAAAGATAGATTAATTGTATTTGTAATCCTTGTCAATAGGAAAAAATGTCTATTTTCATGGGAATTTTTTCAACTTTTTTTTTTAAATAAACATTTAAAAATCACATACACAAGCATATTTTTTGGGAAAAAAAAAACCAGCGACCAGAAAAGCATTGTAGTGCAGCAGTTAAGGCCACCACACCATTATCAGCATTCTAGTATCACCTGCTCCTCTTCCAATCCAGCTTCCTGGTAATGTGCCTGAGAAGGCAACTGCAGATGGTCCAAGTGCTTGAGTCTCAGCTACCCAAAGGGAGACCCAGATGGAGTCAGAGACTCTTAGCTTTGGCTTGGTCCAGTACCGGCTACTGAAGCCATTTGGGAATGAGCCAACAAATGGAAGATCTCTCTATCTGTTTCCCCCAACCCCTGTTCCCCTCTTTCTGTCACTTTGCCTTTCAAATAAATAAATCTTTTCCTCCCTCAAGGTGTACTTCAAATATTTTGTGGAAGAATGGAATCAAAATAATAGTTTATTCTGGTGAAAAGTTTTGAAATCCATGAATATGAGAGAGCTTCAAAAAAAGTTCATGAAAATGCCTACTATGAAAAAAACCTGCAGGAATTTCAAATTGTTTTACTCCAAAACACATTTACCTGTGCATCTCATTTTCTATGAACTTTCTGAAGAAGCCCCATACAAATGGGATCATACTATGCACTTTTGTATCATGTCAGACTGTAATCTTTTTCTTATGTGTATAAATATTACTACTGTAATTCTATGGGCATCCATGCATACATCTATGAAAACAGCTATGGGATACATTGCTAGGAGTAAAATAATTAACTGTGTCACAGCATTTGATTTTGAATTTTAACACTGTTAAATGGCACTTCCAAAAGGTTTGCATAAATGGACACTACAGTGACTGATGCCTTGTACCCTCTATGTGATTGCCCATCACCAAATTTTAAACTCTGTCAATCTGGTATATGAAAGAAATGCTCTGTGGTTATTTTATCTCGTTTTCCTGAACTATGAGTGAGGCTGATCTTATTCCACACGGCCAATATTATGTTCTCCTATGGATTGCATGTTCAAAATCCTATGTCCATTTTTCTTCTTTTTCCCTTAGGGATCACAGGGTGTCTCTCTTAGAGATTTGTAATGTACTTTTTATATTAGAGAAGATAGCTCTTTTCCAGTCTTATAGATTATAGATAATTTTATAATTTTGTTGTCTATCTTTGGGCTTTATTTTTACCAAGTATAAACATTTTATTTCTATGCTCTTGGGTTTATTAATCTTTTCAATTACTAACTTACAAAAGCTTTACCTGTTTCTATATTATATAAATAATTGTAATAAATGCAGTGACTTGTAATGGTTTGCTGTTTCATGTTTAAACACCTGATTCATTTGAAAGTTATTTGATGTACAGAACAAGATAAATATCCAGCTTTGTTTTCTTCCCAGTGTCTAATCCATAGTCCCATCATTTTCTTTCTAATTCCATTTCCTCCGGAGTGACTTGAAATGCAGTCTTTACCACATTTTGTTTTTCATGAACTGGATCCATTTCTGAAACCTATTTAGTTTTACTGACTGACCTGTATGTTGTACCCATATCATAGTACATTTAACTACAACTTTACAATAAGAGTTCTTATTTTATTTAGTAGAATGTATTTTTCATAGTTTTCCTTTGTGTGGACACCAGCCTCCCTTTTCAAATGTTTCCTTGTTCTTATCTGTTGAGTCTTAATAAGGAACTCTGGCATTCACTTGCCAACTTAGAAACAAACAACTAAGATTACATCGAATTTATATTAACTTTGGGAAAAAGAGGAAGTCTACAATATACAAGAATAAGGTAGGCCTTTTTTTTGCAATTAATTGAATATATAGAACTGCTTTCAGAATCGTATTTCTTTGGTATTAGTTAACACATATTTGGTAAAAGGCAACTGGAAAAGCTGTAAGAAAAATAATCTAAGTCAAAAACTATGGTTGCTTTCCTCTTTTCCTGGGGCCAGTGCTGTGGTGCAGAGGGTTAATGCCCTGGCCTGAGGGTCCGGCATCCCATATGGGTGCTGATTTGAGACCCAGCTGTTCCACTTGGGCCCCTGCACCTGTGTGGGAGACCCAGAAGCAGCTCCTGGCTCCTGGCTTTGGATCAGCGCAGCTCCAGCTGTTGTAGCCAATTGAGGAGTGAACCAGCAGATGGAAGACCTCTCTCTCTGCCTCTCCTCTCTCTGTGTAACTCTGACTTTCAAATAAATAAGTAAATCTTAAAAACAACAACAAAAAAGAACATTAAGCCTTTGTCTTAAAATGTAAACTAAACATGGATTTCAAATTTTTTGCAACAAAATAAACTCCTAATTTAAAAAAACCCCTATGGTTGTTGGAAAATAATTCTATGGTTCATCACAAAGTTAAACGTAGGGTTACCTCATGCCCTAGCAACTCCACTACTGGCTACAAAGCCAAGAGAATTTAAAAAAAAAATATATATATATATATATATATAGTTTATATATATATATATATATATATATATATATATATATATATAATTATGTGGTAGCAATAGTCACAACAGCCCCAAAGCAGAAACAAGTGAACATGTCCATAAAAGGATAAACAATAACCAAAATGTGTTATACCCATAAAATAGACTATTTTCAGTCATAAAAATGAATAAAGTAGTAATATGCATGTACTTCAAAAAAGTGTGGAAAATAAAACTGAAAGATTTATTTATTTTGGTGCAAAGCAACTTTGAGATCCATGCATAACTTTTCATTAACTTTTTGAAGACCTTGGTATGCATTGGATCTCAAACTTTTTTGCTATAAAAATAACTTTACATTTTCCATGGGCTTTTTAAAGTACTCCTATATATGCCACCAAATGAGCAAATTTTGATAACATGGGAAACAGTCTAGTGTTGTGCAGTTGGTTAATTTGCTGCTTGCAATGCTGGCATCTAATACCAGAGTGCCAGTCCCAGTCTGAGCTGTTTGGTTTTTAATCCAGCTTCCTGCTAATGTGTCTGGGAAGGCAGCATATGATGGCCCAAGTACTTGGGCCTCTGCCAGCAATGTAGGAGACCCAGATGGAGTTCCTGGTTCCTGGCTTGGCATGTCCCAGCCCAGGCTGATGTGGCCATTTTGGAAGTGAATCAGAGGATGGAAATCTCTGTCTCTCTACCTTTCAAATAAATAAATATTAGGGAAGAAAATGGAGCTGGCACAGCAGCATAGCAGGTAAAGCTGCTGCCTGCAGTGCCGGCATCCCATACGGGCACCAGTTCCGGGACCCAGCTGCTCCATTTTCAATCCAGCGTTCTGCTATGGCCTAGGAAAGCAGTAGAAGATGGCTCAATTGCTTGAGCCCCTGCACCCATATGGAAGACCTGGAAGAAGCTCCTGGATCCTGGCTTTGGATCAGCCCAGCTCCAGCCATTGGGGCCATTTGGGGAGTGAACCAGTGGATGGAAGATCTCTCTCTCTCTCTCTCTCTAACTCTGCCTATCAAAAAAAATAAATCTTAAAAAAAAGAGGGGGAGAGAGAGAGAGAGACATGGGGAGTGAAAGAAGCAAAACAAATAGCCACATATCGTACGCCTTCATTTATATGCCATGCCCAATGGGCAAATCTGTAGATAGAAAGTAGATAGGTATTTCCAGGGCAAGAAGGATCAGGGAGGATTGGGAGATATGGGGTTTCTTTTCTGGGGTGATAGAAGTGTTCTGAAATCAATATAGTGGTGAGAACTGTGTAACTGTATAAATATACTGAAAAACAAAATAAAAACACTGAATTGCACACTTTTAAAACAGATAACATAGTGAACCTTAAATAAATCTTATGTTAATAAAAAAAAAACTAAAACATGCAAACAAAAAGTTAAAGTATAAAAATCCACTGACCATTTTCTGTGGAATTGATGCAAAATTAGGGCACCCCAGTACATCCTCTATGAAGTTATTTTCACAGCCTTTTCCAATCCAAATGTAAAAAACCTACAAACAAGACAACAAAGTATCAAAAATCCCCTAATATTTAAGAAAACCGGCCGGCGCCGCGGCTCACTAGGCTAATCCTCCGCCTTGCGGCACCGGCACACTGGGTTCTAGTCCCAGTTGGGGCGCCGGATTCTGTCCCGGTTGCCCCTCTTCCAGGCCAGCTCTCTGCTGTGGCCAGGGGGTGCAGTGGAGGATGGCCCAAGTGCTTGGGCCCTGCACCCCATGGGAGACCAGGATAAGTACATGGCTCCTGCCTTCTGATCAGCGCGCCGGCCGTGGCGGCCATTGGAGGGTGAACCAACGGCAAAGGAAGACCTTTCTCTGTCTCTCTCTCACTGTCCACTCTGCCTGTCAAAAAAAAAAAAAAAAAAAAAAAAAAACCATAAATAGCTAATTTTCTCAAACTAATCATGCATAAGAAAAGTATACGATCTCAAAGTAGGCACAACATAAAAGTAACATGGAAACTGTACTTAGTTCATTATGAATGTGCATCCAAGGATCTAGAGTGGTTTCTATTGTTTTTGCTTCAATTTTAAGGATTCCCAGAAAATTTATTATAACTTCCTCCTCCCCTACCGGTGAGGTCATGGTCCCTCCAACAACTGACTCTCCCCTTCGGTCTGCTGCTGCCCCAGTCGGGAGCCAAGGAAAGGCCCCAGGCCTATCAATAAAACGAGCAGTAAGCCAATGACGGGCACCTTCCCGGAACCTCACCCACGTAAGACAGGAGTCCTTGGGGACTGGCAAGGATATCCAATGATGGGTAAGAGGTGCTGGAGCTCCGGGTTGATTCCTAAGACAGGCACTGCTCGTTCATCACATTTGGCCTAACTGGCAGCCATTTCTGTTTAATTGATAAGAAAGGGGGATATGTCGGGGAGCACGCAGCATGTGGCCTCTTAGTAGAAAGACAGGACTAGACAGCCCAGACCAGATAATACTGATAGCCCAACCTTGTGTGACCTTATGCCTTAAGACCTTGTAACCTTTCCCCTACTTGCACAAGCATTGCAGCTACAAGATAAGCTCTCCCTCCTTCCCCCACCCGACGTCTTGCCCTCCTAAACGCCCCTCCTTCCCCCGCCCGACACCCAGCCTTTATGATATATAAGTGTGTGCTTGAAAAATAAAAATCGCAGCTTGATCAGGACTTGTCTTGCTGCCATCTTTGTGTCTCCTGTCCCTTTCATTTCTCCTTCTAGGTGCTTGGCCCCAGTTGCTGTCCTGCGGGACGGGACAATAATCAAGATGATTGACTCACTCTATTTCCCAGTCATTCTTTCAATTGTTGCATGCCATCCTTGTGTGGTGATGCAAATCCTTTGGCTGCTCTGTCTCGAAGCCATCTTGACCACTCCGACACCCTTCATCACTACCCGTGCCCTGTGACTTGTCCTAAACTCCTGAACTCCAATCATTAACAGGACTTTCTCGCTCAAGTTATAATCTCTTGAAGTTCCTGTGAATTTTATGACTCTACATGGTAGCAACCTTGAAGACAGGAATTTAACTTTGTAACACTTCTCTGCATACATGTAATCCAGGACACTGAGCACTCCATTTTAATGAGATTTATTTATTTATGATAATATGATGTGCATCTGGGAAAATCTAAAGTTAAATAATCTCTTGTGCCAGTTACTTAGTGCCTCTCAATTCCTAATCCAACTTTCACGGTCAGCTCTGTGGTCACAGAGCTGGATTTTATGTTTCTCTTTTTGCCAGGTGGAACAGTGTTGAGCTTTGTTAATAGGGTGCTTACAGAGCCACAGTCCATGAGGAAAGCACCTTCTCTGCAGACAGTTTTTGAAGAGGTGGCTGAGGTACAACCCTGTCATTAACATGAATTGCACCCTGAAAGAAAAATAACAATGTGAATGCGTTTACATTACTATCAATAGTTTGTGTGCTAATGCCCACTAACTCTCTTTATTAAATATGGGAACATGCTACTTGAGAACTTGATGGCATGCAAAAATATTATACATTACCACATTGGCTCAAACATACTCAACCTAAAAGAGTAAAAGCATGAGTATATAAAATGATCTGTTATTTATTTCCTTCCTTTTTGGGGTATAATGTATCCCCTTTTGGGGAAGTAGTAATATAATTGCTGAATTAGAAATATGAATAATACTCTGCTGCATATCAAATTGCTTCTTACGTTTATCTAGTAACAAAAGGCTATGTTTGAAGTTAATACTAATTTCAAAGAATATAGTTTTAACCCAAGGAAGAAAAAAGACACTACATGTTTGTACCTGAAAAGTATTATTGGATACCGGATTTTTTACTTTAAAATCAAAATTACAATCTGATGTCAGACAATCATTATCTACAAAATATAAATGGAAATTAACACTCTACAACTTAGGTGTGTAATAAGTATTAAAACCAAACCCACAAAATAAATTATTTCCCAAATGAAACTATTTTTGAAACCTCAGTAACTATTGATATTACCAGAGAGTGTTATCAGCCAATCAGATCCATAGCTAGTGTCCTTACTTAATACATTACTACCGTGGAGGGGACAGGAATAGAAAAAACTATTGAAAATAAATTATTATTACCTTTGCTGTAAAACAGAGATACTCGAACACGTTCAAATTTTTCAAATGCACACTGAAATGCATACCTCATCTGTCAATCTGTCTATCCTGTATAAGTTGGGATGAATCATTTTCATTAGATGAACAAGTGGCTGAGACTTTATCTGACACATGGCATACACACGATCATCTAGGCGTGTGCTTGTACATGTTCTAAAGGCTTTCTGCAAGGAAAAAGACATGTTTTCAAGTAAAACAAAAACATAGTGGGAAAATATTAAAATAAGTACCATTAATCATGGGAAAAGCATGTCCTTCACATCAGACAGACTTGGATACTATTCTTAGCTCTGAAATCATCAGAAGAACAAGATAATAATGCTCACCTCTCTAGGCGGCTGTAAGGATTAACTAAGAGTATCTATTAAAAGTGCCCGAGACAAAAGAAGGATGCTCTGTAAATGTTAGATCCTTTTCTTAGTGCCTCTCTCCAGAAGCAAATGGCACAAGTGGGTTATGATGGCTCACTTGGCTAATCCTCCACCCATGGTGCTGGCACCCCGGGTTCTAGTCCTGGTTGGGGCGCCAGGTACTAGTCCCAGTTGCTCCTCTTCCAGTCCAGCTCTCTGCTGTGGCACAGGAGGGCAGCGGAGGATGGCCCAAGTGCTTGGGTCCCTGCACCTGCATGGGAGACCGGGAGGAAGCACCCGGCTCCAGGCTTTGGATCGGCACAGCACCGGCTATAGTGGCACGGCCATTAGGGGAGTGAACCAACGGAAGGAAAACCTTTCTCTCTGTCTCTCTCTCACTGTCTATAACACACACACACACTCTCTCTTTCTCTCACTGTCTTACTCTGCCTGTCAAAAAATAAAAAAATAAAAAAAAACACAAGTGGGTATGACCGTAACATTATTCAAACTGCTCACACATGTTAAAGAGGCAGAGGATATGGTTTCACGAGGTCACTGTATACCCATATACAATCATTTTCCACTGAATTTTTTGGCTACTCTTCAAAACTTCCAATGCTAAAGTCCATTATCCTTTAGTATTAAAAAATAGCAATACAGATTTTATTTAACATATGTATCTGAGACAGAAAATCTTTATCAAATATAACAGAGCTACCTGTTTGAGAAGTACCAAAACATAGAGTGGAAACAATTTGAGGAAGTTGGGTGCAATCAGTGCAGAGTGCTGAAAATTTGAAACAATTGAGCCATATGCAGACAATGAATCCACTACTGCATTCACTAAGGCGTCTCTTGCATCTGACAGACTTGATGACACTGATCGATCCACAGCTGTAAAGGAATGAAAATGGACAAAGGTTTAAATATCACATTCCAATAAGCTCTGTAAAAGACAGAATATGCATTATTTAATAAGTCGTCTGCTCCCTCATTTGAAGTATTATTTTATTTATTTGAAAGTCAGAGTTACACAGAAAGAGGAGAGGCAGAGAGAGAAAGAAGTCTTCCATTCCTGATTCACTCCCCAAATGACCACAATGGCCAAAGCTGAGCTTATCCGAAGCCAGGAGCCAGGAGCTTCCTCCTGGTCTCCCACCTGGATGCAGCGGCTCAAGGGCTTGGGCCACCTTCTACTGCTTTCCCAGGCCATAGCAGAGAGCTGGATCAGAACAGGAGCAGCCAGGACTCAAACCGGCACCCATATGGAATGCCGGCGCTGCAGACTGCGGCTTTAACCCACTGTGTCACAGTGCTGGCCCCATTTTTCTAAACCAAATCTGAGTAAATCTGAAAATCACAGTAAGTTTAGATTCTTTCGGAGTCTTTTTGATTTAATCTGTTAAGCATAAAACCAGTTAGCCACTATTCATATTAAGGGTAGATTCATATACTTCTGAGAAAGCCCTGGGGATGTTTCTATTACTCAAATGGAAATCACATGTATAATAAATACATCATTGAATAATCACAATCAATGTACATTCTCCAACCTAAGTTATCCCTTGTGATTCTCTAAATTTTCTTTACAAAGCAATCCAGATCAACAAATAAAACATGAGAACATGGGGCTGACATTGTGGTATCACAAGTAAAGCCATCATTTGCAGTCCTGGAATTCTATATAAAAGTGCCAGTTCAAGTCCTGGATTTGCCACTTCTGATCTAGCTTCCTGCCTATGTGCCTTGAAAAGCACAGGAAGATGACCCAAGTATTTGGGCCTCTGCCAACCACATAGGAGACCAGGGTGGAGTTCTGGCTTCTGGTTGCCACCTGGCCCACACCTGGCTTTTGCAGCCATTTAAAGAGAGATTAAGTGGATGCAGCATCTCTTTGTCTGCCTCTCCCTCTCCATCTGTTCCTCGGCCAAAGAAATCAAAACCAATTAAAAAAAAAAAAAGAGCAAACTGAAGAACACAGGTTTTCATGCAGTCATTGAAGAAATAGGTATCAATGGGAAAATTATTTTTCTCTAAAATCCTCTTATTAAAACAGAGACAATCTATATAAAAATCCAGTACTAAAATAATCAGTTATGGTATAATTCAAAATCTAGATTTAATTGCTGTTTTTCTCCAGGACTACTTGGGAAAAAATTTTACTTCGTTCATGTCTAAATTCATATATAAGGTAAATTCATTAAAAACAAAACACTCAGTGTTGTTAAGTATTAACTTTCCAAAGGATTTTTCTATCTTGCATATAGTGACACGTTTTTGACTACAGTTCCATGGTGGTTATACGTAAAATGCATAGCCATGTAATTACTACCATCAAGATACACAACAGTTTCATCACCCCAAAAGTATCCCTCTGTAGTGCCTCTTCACAGCAAAACCCTCCCCATGTCCCCAACCCTGGAAATCACTAACATAATCTCCGTCCAATCGTCTCGTTTCCTGAATGTTAGATAAATGGTATCATATATACATAGTCCTTGGAGAGTACTGCTTCTTTACACTTAGCACAATGCCTTTGAGAGTCATCCATGTTTAGATATTGATAGTTCATTCTTGTTTTAAAAAATATTGCTTGAGGTGGGTGCTGCGGCTCACTTGGCTAATTCTCCACCTGCTGCAGCGCCAGCACCCTGGGTTCTAGTCCCGGTTGGGGTGCCGGATTCTGTCCCGGTTGCTCCTCTTCCAGCCCAGCTCTCTGCTGTGGCCCAGGAGGGCAGTGGAGAATGGCCCAGGTGGTTGCACCCTGCACCTGCATAGGAGGCCAGGAGGAAGCACCTGGCTCCTGGCTTTGGTTCGGCCCAGTGCGCCGGCCATAGCGGCCATTTGGGGGATGAACCAACGGAAAAAGGAAGACCTTTCTCTCTGTCTCTCTGTCTCTGTCTCTCTCTCTCTCTCACTGTCTTACTCTGCCTGTCAAAAAATAAAAATAAAAATATTGCTTGAGGGGCTGGCACTGTGGCACAACAAGCTAAGCTGCTGCCTACAGTGCCAACGTCCAATACTGGAGTGCTGGTTTCAGTCCTGACTGCTCTGCTTCCCTGCAGCTACCTACTAATGTGCCTGGGAAATAAAGCAGCAGCAGATGACCCAGGTACTTGGACTCCTACTACCCATGTGGCAGATCTGGAAGTAGCTTTGGGCTCCTGGCTTCAGTGCAGACCAGCCCTGGCTGTGGTGGCCATTTGGGAAGTAAAACAGCAGATGGATGATCTCCTGCTCAGTCTCTCTGCCTCTGTCACTCTCCCCTTCAAATAAATAAATCTAATAATGAATTAATTAAATAAATGTATTAGTAACAGGCGAAAAACAGAGACAAAGAGCTCCCATATGCTGCTTTACTCTGCAAATGCACACAGCAGACAGGGTGGGCCAGGGCCCAAGCAGGAGCCAGAAACTCACTGAGTCTTCCACCTAAGTGGCAGGTACGCAATGACTTAGGCCATCACTGCTGCCTCCCAGCATCTGTATTAGCAGGCAGGCAGAGTCAGAAACTGGAGCCAGGTGTTCCAATGTGGGATGCAGGCGGTTTTTTTTTTTTTTTTTTGACAGGCAGAGTGGACAGTGAGAGAGACAGAGAGAAAGGTCTTCCTTTGCCGTTGGTTCACCCTCCAATGGCCGCCACGGCTGGCACGCTGCCACCGGCACACCGCGCTGATCCAATGGCAGGAGCCAGGTGCTTCTCCTGGTCTCCCATGGGGTGCAGGGCCCAAGCACTTGGGCCATCCTCCACTGCATTCCCTGGCTACAGCAGAGAGCTGGCCTGGAAGAGGGGCAACTGGGACAGAATCCGGTGCCCCAATTGGGACTAGAACCTGGTGTGCTGGTGCTGCAAGGCGGATGATTAGCCTAGTGAGCTGCGGCACCGGCTCAGGATGCAAGCATCTTAACCACAATATCAAATGCTCTTCCCTGGTTCATTTCTTTTCATTGCTGAGTATTCCATTCTATGGCTAAAAAATACTCTCATTA
The DNA here is from genome assembly GCF_964237555.1 of Oryctolagus cuniculus. Lineage (NCBI taxonomy): Eukaryota > Metazoa > Chordata > Mammalia > Lagomorpha > Leporidae > Oryctolagus > Oryctolagus cuniculus. The sequence goes on along the minus strand of NW_027208225.1, from coordinate 167,231 downwards.
GTTGAGTCCATCAGGTTTTCACCAGTTTTCAATTATTCTGAATCCCCTAAAAGATTTTTACATTAAGAATGAACATAAAATATAAGAACAGTTTAGGGGACTGGTGCCGTGGCATTGTGGGCTAAGCCTTGGCCTGTAGCACTGGTAACCCACAGGGGCACTGTTTCTAGTCTTGGCTGCCCCACTTCCCATCCAGCTCCCTGCTAACAGCCTGGGAAATAAATGGAAGATGGCCCACATGGTTGGGCCCCTGCATCCATGTGGGAGACCAGAAAGAAGCTCCTGGCTCCTGGCTTCAGCTCGACCCAGCTCCAGCAGTTGCAGCCATTTGGGGATTGAACCAGTGGATGGAAGACTTCTCTGTAACTTGGCCTCTCAAATAAATAAATAATTTTTTTTAAAAAAGAGAACAGCTTAATTCATAACATTAAAAGGAAAATGTAAAACATACTTTTTAAATAAGGAGTTTATAGGATGAAAAAATCAGCTGTGTTTCAGTTTTTAGGACAGAAAAATTTATTTCACCTGTTCCGTTATGTTTTACTCACCCATATTTGCTAGAAGGCAGATGGCAGCTTGAACATCCACTCCTGCATATACATCTGCTAGTGAACTTACCACTGGCAAACAAAGCATATGCACTCTAATTCTCTGCTCACCTAAACAAAATGATGAACAGATGCCATTGCACAATATATTAAACCAAGAGAGGGACAAAAAGAACAGATCAAAATTTTACTCAAGTTATTCTGACTAGATGAGTTCACCCACAGGATTTTGAAATGTAAAAAAGTTTACAACTAATATGTTTTAAAGAAAAATGAACTCTCTCAATATCTGAAGACACATGATGAATCTATACTGTATTTCATTTCTAGCTGGGCATTAGGTTCTAGTTTTTATTTTAATTTCATAATAATTATACCCAACAGACATTTTAGACTGTCAAATAGCAGATGAAGACCTGAATTGCTATAGTTTTCTATTTTATAGGGAGCAAGAAATATTGCAAAGGATGGCGCAGCTGGATTTACCACAAGTTTCAACCAGAAATAATTGATCCTAGAGAATGCAAGTCTTCTACAAATGAAAAAAGTATGTTACTAAAGACTCAAAAGTGAGCATTAAGAAAGGACAGAAGAAACTAGCAGAACTTATATTTGATTAATGCAAATGCCATTACTTGGTACTGTGCATTCATTTTTTTCCACACCCGAAAGAGTGTGTGTCTATTCCTGTGCAGGCTATATTTCATTTCTGTTAACATTACCTTTGCTTGATGTATACAATAGGGCTGTTTGAAAGCACACTAAGGAAGTATCTGTCAAACTTTCTTCAATTGACAACTGCACTGCAAACTCAGCATCAGGACTGATGTTGGCAAGGGATAACAAGTCAGTGGCTCGGACAAAGAAGTTTCCATGAAAAGTGTGCATTGAAAGACTTAGGAGGAGAAAGCTCAATATGAAAGAGAAAGTAACAACATTTCACCTAAGCTAAAGTTACTTTTTTAAAAAAAATTATTAGTTTCACTTCAGTTGAAAGGCAGAGATAGAGACAGAAACAGATCTTCCACCTGCTGGTTCACTCCCCATATGCCTGCAATGGCCAGGGTTGGGCCAAGCAGAAGCCAGAAACCCAGAATTCAAATCTGGTAGCCCATATGGGTGTCAGGGATCAAAATACCCGAGCCATGATCTGCTGCCTCCCATAGTGTAAATCAGCAGGAAGCCAGAATCAGAAGTGGAGCTGGAATTCAACCCAGGATTTCCAATACGTGATGATAGCAACCCAAGTGGCATCTTAACCACGGCTCCAAATACCAGCCCCCTGAAGATTTTTTTAAAAAAGATTTCTTTATTTGAAAGGGAGAGTCAAATACACACACACACACACACACACACAGAGAGAGAGAGAGAGAGAGAGAGAGAGAGAGAGAGAGAAGGACAGAGTCAGAGAGATCTTCTATATGCTGGTTCATTTCCCAAATGGCTGCAATAGTTAGGGCTGGGCCAGGGCAAAGTCAGGAGCCTAGAACTCCATCTGGGTTTCCCACATGAGTGGCAGGGGCCTAAGTACTTGGGCCACCTTCTGCTACTTTCTCAGGAGCATTAGCAGAGAGCTGAAGAGAAGCAGAGCGGTCATGACTCAAACCAGCACTGCGAGACAGAACGCCGGCCTCACGAGCAGCAGCTCGGTTTGCTGTGCCACAACACTGGCTCCTAAATTTACTTTCTAAAGTCAAAGATGCTTCTCACTTTGAACCAAAAGAATCTCAGGAGAGTAAAGTTAGAGTGTAGGCAGAAGGTTCCAAAATACTAATTAAGTTAGTATTATGTTAGTTTACAGGCACTTAGAAAGTCCACCATCTATCTTTTATTGATTAACCACTATATGTTCACAATAAAATGGGAAAAATAAAGCATTAGTAAATTTTTAATATTTGAGTTAATTAGATTTGGGTCTAGCATAGATATCCAGTTACCATTTGAACACCATTTCCATTTGAAAATATTCTTTGAATACCAACTCTGGACACTGGTATCAAGTCTCTTCCCACTATACTGTCAACTTGTTCCCTGACCCCATAGAGAGAGAGAGAGAGGGAGAGATGGAGAGAGAGATTGATTCCAGCAATAGCAGCAATATACACAAGATATTTGCCATGGATATTCAAGCGACAGGTAACATGTAAGTAAGCTGCCACAGTTTTTAATGTATATGAATATCAAAAACTCTCATTCTTTTACTTTTCTTAGACCCAGGACATGTGTTAAATTAAATTAAAATAACGGGAATACATCAATTAAAAGAAAAGAGATTTGCACATTTTGGAAAGCCAGAGCTAAGCAGAACAATATTGCCTGATTATCTACAGTAGTCAACTTTTTCTGTATCAAAATACATTACTTTTTAAAATAATCAAAGAAGGTTGTGGTCTGGCACAGTGGTCAAGTCACTGCTTGGGATACATAAACCCCACATCAGAGGCTCTGTGTTTGAGTTTTGGCTCCACTTCATATACAACTTCCTATAATTTAAATGTTAGAAGATCGCAGATGATGGCTCAAGTAGTTGTGTACCTGGCACCCACGGAGGAGACATGGTTTCAGTTCTAGGCTCCTGGCTTTGGCCTGGCCCAAAACTAGCTATTGTGGGCATCTGGAGAATGAATCAACATAGGGAAGATCTCTGTCTCACGCTGCATTTCAAATAAATAAATAAATAAATAAATAAAAATAATCAAAAAATATGAATCATTATTTCCGATGTAGCACCAGGCACTTAATAGTTACTCTTAGCTTGTAAGATTGTCCAACAAAAACTAGTTCACTGAAACTCATGAAAAATCAAAAAAGGGTCCTGCCACATCACTTGCAAAATATAGCATCACATTGTCACAGTCTCTGAACCACAGGACAGCATTGTGCTATCCTCTGGCTTCTTTTCAAATTAAAAATTCCTCAGAGGCAAGGCTATTTGGCGCATATACAGCATATACAGAACATTAGCTAACAATATCTTCTAGGGCTAAGGCTGATCACAGCCTGGAGTCTGAATTGGCTTTCTTTTTTTCCTACTTTTTTAGTTTATTTTTATTCTTTTACTTTTCATTTCATTTGCAAGATAGTACTTTCAACCGGTATTTTTTTTTATTTTATTTTTTTTTATTTTTTGACAGGCAGAGTTAGACAGTGAGAGAGAGAGAGAGACAGAGAGAAAGGTCTTCCTTTTCTATTGGTTCAAACTCCAATGGCCGCTACGGCCGGCACACTGTGCCGATCCAAAGCCAGGAGCCAGGAACTTCCTCCTGGTCTCCCATGCAGGTGCAGGGCCCAAGGACCTGGGCCATCCTCCACTGCAGTCCCGGGCAACAGCAGAGAGCTGGACTGGAAAAGGAGCAACTGGGACAGGACCGGAGCCCCAACCGGGACTAGAACCCAGGGTGCCGGCGCCGCAGGCAGAGGATTAGCCTAGTGAGCTGCAGCGCCGGCCTCAACCAGTATTCTGCACAAAATTTTATGTTGGTTTCAAAGTGTATATTTAATGAAGAAATTTTTAAAAGGAAGCCTGTTTGTAGCACATAATTTTTTAAAATGTTAGATGGTTTGACATAAAAGTTAGCACTAAAATCAAATAGGTTTGAAACTGAGAATTTAAAATGAATATTCAATGGTGAAAAAATTATAATATTTAGTAAATGAAAAGCTAAAACACTAGTTACTTCTACTGTATTTAGAGGAATATTATTATAGTACATATTTAAAAAATCAGTGTAACCAGTTTTTTTTTTTTTAAACAACTGAAATCCCTTTTACAGCTAAGTTTTTTTCACCCCCGCTCCAGAATATTCCTTCAATTTGGAATCAGCAACTGAAAAAGCATTTCCAAAAGCCATGAATACAGAACACCAGGATTCTGGTGAAAACAGCAACAGCACTCTCAGGATTCTGGTGCCTAGTGAAAACAGCACAGTGAGAACACATGCAAGCAGTAGACTCCACAGTGACTGCTGTCCTGTGCCCTTTTAGGTCCTGACTGCTACAGTGCTTTCCATTTTCTCAGAGAAGGAGATACCTTCTTTGTCAGACCTTCTGCAGCAGAGACCTCAGTTTGAATCCCCACTCTGCTAAATTTAGCAGTTTCTGTGATCACAGGTAAATGATATTTCACTTGTGCAGGACACAGTTAATCAGTAAAATGGACTGATTATCTCTGCTTTGCAGGATTGCTGAGAAGGATCAATTGAGCTAAGAACACAATCTCATGTTGGTAATGAGCACTAGTATTTTTCCATGTACCATTTGCTAGACACTATTCTAAATTTATGATGAATATCTTGAACCTTCAAAACAAGTACATAGAATTGTCACTACTATTACTTTCTTCTTACAAAAGAGTAAACTGAGACTCAGTTGAGAAACTTGCCTAAGGGCACAAAGCTGGTAAATGACAAAGTCAGAATTTGAAACAAAACAAAACAAAGAAAGAAGCTAGAAAAACCAACCAAAAACCCAGAGAGACAGCTCTTTTGTGCTTATTGGCACACAGCAGGTGCTCAGGCATGTCAGGAATTATTAAAATGTAACTGCACTTACTTGAAAACTCGGGAATTTTTTAGACTATACTATATTTAATAAAAAATTAAACAAGATGATAGGAGAAAAGCCATAAATGCCGCATCTATTTTCATCTCCCTTTTCTCAATCTAAGCGAATAAAAATTTCAACAACTGCACCTTCCTGAAAGTAGAACAAAAAGTAGAACAAATTAACATTAGATGAAATAACACATTTTTGAAATCTGCAAAATAAGGACCAGGAGATAGAAAAGTGTACATAGGAACTGAATAAACAATAGTGTTAAATGTAAAAAAAAATCAGGGCCTGGGAGCAATAACCCCTCAGTAGCATTGAACACTCACTGCACTCAAATCTTGGTTCCTAAAGTACCCTTCCCCTCTAAAGCAACCAAGACTTAGAGAAATGCTCACTCCAAGGTTGAAGCAAAGGTTAAGTAGCAAATGAGCTAGGGGCATTATGGTAGCCTAAAAGAACGTAAAGCAAAGGCTGAACGATTCATGGAACTATCTTAAGATAATGGAGCTAGTGTGAAGGAGCTACTACTGGCCAAATATGGCCAAATATTAAAATAACTCATGTCAGTAATGAATTATAATCCACTGAATAAAACAAAAAGTAATCAATCAATTTGCACCTAAAGAAATCAACAAAAGAGAAGGAAAAGAATTTGTTACAATAAAACCCCAACTCATCAATATAGAATATCAGAGGTTAAAAATCAAACCTAATGGGTGATATTTTAGGAAAGAACAATATTACTTACAAAGTCTTAAACCCTTCTCTGCAATTAGTTATTAATTTCAAGGAGGAGAAATGGTGGAGAAACCTGGCAGGTAACACCTTATTTATCAAATGATCAACAGTATTCTCATCAAGATGGGAAAAAAAGCTGTTATTTTGTGCCTCAGAAAGGATACTCGGGCAATGCCAATGATAACACTACCCTAAAGGGCATAATCTGAATCCAATCACAAGGAAACATCAGATACACCCAATTTGCAGGATAGTGTGCCCCCCCCCCAAAAAAAAAAACCTAGCCTGTGTTCTTTGAAATGTCAGGGTTAAGAAACAGAATGGGGCCGGTGCCGCGGCTCACTAGGCTAATCCTCCGCCTAGGGGCGCCGGCACACCGGGTTCTAGTCCCCGTCGGGGCGCCAGATTCTGGCCCGGTTGCCCCTCTTCCAGGCCAGCTCTCTGCTGTGGCCAGGGAGTGCAGTGGAGGATGGCCCAGGTGCTTGGGCCCTGCACCCCATGGGAGACCAGGAGAAGCACCTGGCTCCTGCCTTCGATCAGCGCGGTGTGCCGGCAGCAGTGCGCTGGCTGCGGTGGCCATTGGAGGGTGAACCAATGGCAAAAGGAAGACCTTTCTCTCTCTCTCTTTCTCTCTCTCTTTCTCACTGTCCACTCTGTCTGTAAAAAAAAAAAAAATAAAGCAATAAAGTAATATTGCAACTAACAAAGTGATTCTGCCTGCAGGTGCTGTGGGGTTTGCTGGGGACTCCTCACTCACCCAGCACAGCCACCACCCTGTGGCTAGTGAGTAAGCAATCACTATTTTCTCCTGTCTTTAGATGCCTGTGCATGGTTCCAACTGTTCCTGCAGGGGCATTCCATCACACCGCAGGTGGAACTGGGAGGCTGAGAAATGTCACCTCCCTGGGGTCTGCAGAGAACCCACTTTCCTAATCACCACAACTACCACAAGATCAAGTGTGACAGAGAGAAGCACCTGTGCCAGCAAGCACAGCCCACCCATCACACCCATCGTGTCTACCCTCACACGGCACAGACTCACGTGGCCCTCAGCCCATATCTCCACTACATTTTTGCTCAGAGAAGGAACTGAGGAAACTGGCAAGATGTGCCACAGTCCTGCCTTCAGAGTCCCAACTCCAGATTGCCCAGTGGAGTTGGGGCCAAGCTGAAAATTGGGCAATCCCTAAAGGTCTAGGCTTGGGCCCAGCAGAGACACATGCACCCAGGCCAGTCGAGGCTCCAGGACCCTCCCCTGTGCCCCGCACTCACTCACCGATCATGCAGCTGCCTTGTGCCCTCAGGGCCAAGCATGACAGGGCAACCGGGCATCCAGCTCTGGCCAGGCATGTGGAGCAGCTGATGACACTGTGTACAGGTGGGATGCCTCCTCTCCAGCAGCTGCTGCGATGTACCTGGAGCCTGAACAAAGTTTGAAAGAGTCAGGAATGGGGCAGAGGGTCTGTGTCCCAGCTTGGCCCCGCTGTGCCCCTTGCTACCCTGCACATCCCTATGCTCCCATGGTAGCACGCCTCTCCACCAGCCAAGCTGCAGACCCTCTGGCAGACACGCTCCTGTGTGGGTTTGTCTTCAAGACACTGGCTGACCAAGGAAGGCCAGGTGCCCACAGAAGGCTCACAGATACTCACATGCCTGACAGCCAAGAGCCGCAGTCCCTTGGCCCCTCCCTCCTCACCTGGGGGCCACTGGGACTTGCAGCCCTGGCTCACCAGCTGTGGGAGGCCAGCCCCTTGATCAAGCTTAGCGCACATGCTCAAAGACTGGAACCCCAGAGCTTCTGCAGGATGTCTGCATAGATCGTGCCTGGGGCCCTATCCTTTCCAGAGCAATAGTAGACAAAACATCTCAGTTTCTTGAAAGAGGCTGCTTGGCCTCCCCTGGTGAACAGTCCTGGATACATTGTTTTGCAAAGCTGAAATGTAAGTTTTCCAAGATCCACCTTTGGTAAAGAAAAAAATAAGTACAACAAGTGTCATGAGGGCTTTGTTCTATCTGGAGCAAGACAATGTAACAAAATACATTCCTCAGGAACTTTCTCCCACAATTAGGGAAACACTGTGTATCACGGAGGCAGAATCAGAATTCAGTGGGGCAATAGCACACACCCAACCATCTATTTGGTTTCCCAGTCGATGCTATCACTGCTGTGCTGGAGAACCTCCAAGACAAGCTGAGATAAACTAGAAAATCAGGTAAAACAGGAGTCAAAGAACTGCGAGCAGAAACATCCTTTCTGGATGACTTGATCCATTTCCCATCTCCTAGCCACAAAATCCAGAAAATAATAAGAAACCTGAAAATTAACACATTGGCTAGGCATCTTAATCGCTCACCTAACGGGAGATACCCACCTGGTGGTTCACCCATCCTAGAATCAGAATTCAGCCAGCTACGCTCGTGACTCCTGGGACTGTACGTGATACCTCCGAGCACATATACTTCTTTTTGTCAAGATTTATTTATTTGTAAGTCAGAGTGACACAGAGAGAGGAGAAGCACAGAGAGGTCTTCCATCCTCTGGTTCACTCCTGAATTGGCCGCAACGGCTGGAACTTCACCAATCCGAAGCCGGTAGCTTCTTCCAGGTCTCCCACACAGGTGCAGGGGCCCAAGGACTTGGGCTATCTTCTTACTGCTTTCCTAGGCCACAGCAGTGAGCTGGATCAGAATGGAGCAGCCAGGTATCAAACCAGCGCCCATATGGGTTGCCGGCACTTTAGACCAGGGCAGTAACCCACTATGCCACAGTGCCAGCCCCTATACCTTTTACAATATACAATTTGAAGTACACTTATAACATACAAAATACAATGTATAATACTTACAAAAACAATTTATAACAAAATATAGCATTTCATTGGTAAGATACAATATAATATACGATTTGTACTTCCTTCCATCTAGGTCCTAAAGGCCCGAGTGTCCCTGACATGTGGCCGGGACCTGTGGCCAACAGAAGATCAGGGAGACTAAAATACAACTCTTGAAAACTCAGTGGACCTGACAAAACATGTATCCCCAGGAAACAAGGAAAAAAAAAAAGAAAAGACTCAAGGGACTTAACCACAGAAATGACAGAGAGTACACTACTACCAACCTTACCAAAAACATAATATATATATATATATATATATGTGTGTGTGTGTGTGTGTGTGTATATATATATATATATATATATATATAAAAGAACACTATGGAAACACTAAGGCACAAGAATTTGGTGACCCTAGGTACTCTTAACACTTTATAAGCATTCAACCACCTACCTAAAAACTTTTCATAACAAAATAAATAGCTTTCGGGGCCACCGTTGTGGGTCAGTAGGTTAATCCTCTGCCTGCAGCACCTGTATCCCATATGGGTGCCGGTTCTAGTCCCAGCTGCTCCTCTTCTGATCCAGCTCTCTGCTATGGCCTGGGAAAGCAGGGGAAGATGGCTCAAGTCCTTGGGCCCCTGCAGTCATGCGGGAGCCAGGAAGAAGCTCCTGGCTCCTGGCTTCAGATCAGCACAGCTCCAGCCATTGCGGCCATCTGGGGAGTGAACCAGTGGATGGAAGGCCTTTCTCTCTGTCTCTCTCTCTCTCGCTGTCTGTAACTCTGTCTCTCAAGTAAATACATACATACATACAATCTAAAAAATAAATAGCTTTCTACCATTTTACTCTGTGGATGCAGCAGAATTTGCTACTTACTTATATATTATTCTTTTCCATGTATATATTATTCCTAACTTCATTTTTCCTCCCTCATCAGAAAGGAAGACATGCTCAGTTTTGGAAAAACTGTAAATCACAATCATTCAAAAAGGAGAGGATAAAAGCCACCATAACCCCTTCACTAGAATGAGCATGCTAACATGGAGGATTACCTTCTGTGCATTTATCCCATTCTTCATTACAACTAAGGTGACTTTAAACATCTTTGCACGTGAATGTTTGCATTTTTATTTCTTCAGAGTAGAAGATTGCAGAATAAGTGGATCATAAAGCACTAACTGTTTTGTGATCCTAGAATGTAATATCTAATTTCCTTTGGGAGCATTTCTTTCAATGCTGTTTTTCTCAATGCAACCCCAGATTACTAAGAGTCTGAAGCTAAACAAGCAACTCTTAAGGTTCCAAAGCAATCATACACACATCTGACATCCTAGGAGCAGTGAGTCTCCCTTTCCATGCTCACAGCCCAGGCAGGCTGCCAGGTGTCTTCCCTGTGAGAGCCCACAGGCTGAAAACTCCACACCTCCTGGGCTGAGCTCACTCACTCCCTTCTTCCTTCTCCTGACAGGCCAGCACCACTAATCACCAAGCATTAGAACTAAGAGTTATCCTGAACCACCAATGTTACCTAAGTTCAATTGGTTAAGTTGTACCAGTAGCTACAACTGAACTGTCACTAAGGCCAACTGGTCCTATTTCACACAGACCTTGCACATCCTCCCCCTGCACAGCCACTGTCCCAGTTCAGAGTCTCATCGTGTCACCTACATAACTGTAACAGCTGCTCCCAGAAATTCACTCTGGATGTAAATCTATCCCAATCATCTAAAATAAAAAGTCATACCATTCCATCAACATCTGTCCTTACACAACCACAACCACACACACAGGAAACTCAATGTATCAAAACCAAACTGCTGATTTCCCCATGAAACCTCTTGCTCTGGCCCCCTATCTTCCCCTGCAATAACTGACCCACCATTTCACCAGCAGCTCAAGTCAAACCCTAGCATCATTCTCACGCCTTCATTTCCATCAAGCCATCAGTGCCACCTGTAAAGTTTCTCCACTTCTCTCCATTTTCAGCCTGAGCAGATGTGAGCTAAGCAGATTTGAAGCAGGAGCCTGCAGCTTCCTCCAGGATTCCCAAACAGTTGCAGGAGACTAAGGACTTGGGCACTCTTCTACTGCTGGGCCAGGCCACAGCAGAGCTGGGACGGAAGTGGAGGTGCTAGGACTTGAACCACCACCCCTATGGGATGCTGGTACTGCAGGCAGCAGCTTCATCCACTCTGCCACGGCTCGGCCCGCCCCCACCCCCAAATGCCCAGGTTGTTCCACTCGTGATCCAACTGGCTAACAAGCCTAGAAAAGCAGAGCAAGAGGCCCAAGGACTTGGGCACCTGAACCCACACTGGAGTCCTAGATAAAGTACCTGGCTTCTGCTTCAGCCTGGCCCAGCCCCAGGACATCGTAGCCACCTGGGGTGTGAACCCATACACTGAATCTTTCTCCACCACTGCCTCATCTATAACTCTGCCTTTCACACCAATCTTTAAAAAGAAAAACAATCCAGTACTTACCATGAGGTGTCAGAACCTTGGACAGGCTGGAACAGAGCACAGAGGAATTCCTGGGGTTTCTCTAAGCTTCTTTCTAGTCCTTGTGTGCGGTCTGTGAAAATTCACCGGATTATGTGCAATTCATGAGAGTGCCCCAGGCCAGTTTTCCTGCACACACATTACAGTTCAGAACCACCCAGAGAAGAGAGGCTGGGAGTCAAGGCCGCTTCTCATGGACACGGCCAAGACTGCTTCCGGCCAAGGCCAGAAAATCCCCAAAATGGAATCCAGGCCATGGGAAAAGTTCTTCCTCTCCCAACCCACGCCTCCACCTGCCCACCGGCACTCCTGTCATGCTCCCTCTCCCAAAATGCCGCTCTCCTGAAGACGGAAGAAAGAAATTACGGGCTATGTACACCACACATACATATACAGACTGCAGGGGAGAGGAAAGGCCATCATTTTGAAATAGCCCTGCCTATATGTTCTCCACTTGAGAACAAGGAGACCTCTCTACCCTAGAGCCTAATTGACCTTGGGGAAGGGCAATTAGCCAACTCCTGCCCCTGGAAGTCTTGCTGTCTTGCACAGGGGATAAAAGAGCAAAGAAAAAGGCTAGAAAAGTATTGTGAAAGCTATAGGCTAGGGATGTAGGCCAATGAAACCAAATATTCAATCCTAAGATTATACATGCTTTCTTCCTTCAATACTTTAGCACATCATCCGGGCTCCAGATCTATACCAGACACAGGTTCTATTTAAGAAGCAATTTCTAGGGAAACCCCAAAAAAGAGTGTGAGAGACCACAATAAAGGCCCAAAAGGAAAATGAAACCTCTGATACCTACAGCAAAGCAAACATTAAATAGCCTAACTCCTACCTAGAGGAACATAAACCTCACACTAAGTGACCTGCTTACTTTGCTTTCTATTACCTGATACATTGTGTCCAGCTTTCAGAAAAAAAAAAAAAAAAAAAGTTAAAGCAAGAAAAATGCAGTCTGAAGAGACAAAGCAAGCATCAAAACCAGGCCCTACCATGGCAAAGATTCTGGAGCTGTCTGACTGGGTTATTAAAACAACTGTAATCGAAAAATTGGACGATATACAGGACCATGTGAACAATGCACACAGATAGATGGAAACTCTCAAAGAATCAAAAGGGACTGCCAGATCAAAACAACCACTGAGACAGAAACGAAGAATGTCTTGGAGGGGCTCATTATCAGACTAGACACTAGAGAGAAGACAATCCGTGAGCTGGGTATGTATCAATAAAAACTTCCTCAACTAAAAGCCAAAGAAAGAAATGGGGAAAACGCTAATGGAATGCCTAAGATTATGGGACAATTACAAAGGTATGACACACACAAAGCAGGAATACTAGAAGAAGAAAGGAAGGGACAGGGCTGGCGCTGTGGCTCAGTAGGCTAATCCTCCACCTTGCGGCGCTGGCACCCCGGGTTCTAGTCCTGGTCGGGGCACTGGATTCTGTTCCGGTTGCCCCTCTTCCAGGCCAGCTCTCTGCTGTGGCCAGGGAGTGCAGTAGAGGATGGCCCAAGTGCTTGGGCCCTGCACCCCATGGGAGACCAGGATAAGTACTTGGCTCCTGCCTTCGGATCAGCGCGGTGCACCAGTTGCAGCGCGGCGGCCATTGTAGGGTGAACCAATGGTAAAAGGAAGACCTTTCTCTCTCTCTCTCTCTCTCTCTCTCTCTCTCTCACTGTCCACTCTGCCTGTCAAAAAAAAAATAAGGATAATAAAGCACAGTTCTTGCTCTGAACCTTTAACACTTCCCTGTTGAGCATTTATAATTGCAATTTGGGCCTGAATCTATACTGAGAAAAATATAGCCTGATGAGATAACAGGGAATGTCTTACATGGTGAATTGATAATGGGAAGGAGAATCTGATCCATGCAGTCAAGTTCAGATCTTAAAAGAGCTTCACCTTCTAGCTCCATCCTTATTGCACTTGACAGCTATTACAGGAATTCCTTAGAATTGTAAAAGAATGTAAAATATCTTTAGCCAACTATTTCTCTAAAAATTGCTTAATAGTTATACTTCACCAATTTCCTTCCTACTTTAATTTTAAAGGGATGATGTGTAAGATCCAATATACTCATTTTGTGTCTCTATTATCATCCTGTGTATTTCTGGTACATGACTGTAATTACAGAAGTCTCCCCTTATCTGCATTTTCATTTAAAAAAACTTTATTTTTTGTTTATTTTAAAGACAGAGTTACAGAGAGAAGTAGAGAGACACAGAGACACAGAGAGAGAGGTCTTCCATCCACTGGTTCACTCCCTAAATAATTGCAATGGCCAGAGCTGGGTCAATCCGAAGTCAGGAGTTTCTTCCATGTCTACTACATGGATACAGGGGCCCAAGGACTTGAGCTGTCTTCTACTGCTTTTCCTGGCTATAGCAGAGAGCATGATTGGAAGTGGAGCAGCCAGGACTTGAACCAGCACCCATATGGAATGCCGGTGCTATAGGCCAGGGCTTTAAACTGCTGGGTCATAGCACTGGCCCCTGCATTTTCAATTTCTAGGATTTCAGTTTCCTGATGTCAACTACAGTCTGAAATAACTAAGTGGAAAAGTTTAGAAATAAACAATTCATAAGATTTAAATCAAGTGCAGCGATGGAACCTCATATCGTCCAGCCTAGAATATGAACAATGTACACACTACCCACTTACTAGCCACCTACCAGCCATTTCAGCTATCAGATCCACTGTAGCAGTTTTACAGTGGTTGTACTCAAACAACTCTTATTTTACTTAAAGCACCCAAATGTAAGAGTAGTGACATTGGCAACTTTTTTAGAGAATATTTTTAGAGAATATTGTTATAACTATTCTATTAATGTGATTGTTCATTTCTAAATTAGGCAACTGTAAGAGACTAAGTTTATTGCAGACATACATATAAAGGGAAAAACATAGTTTATATTTGGTTCAGTACTATCAAAAGTTTCAGGCTTCTACTGGTGGTCCTAAAACAGATCTCCCATAGATTAGGGGGTACCACTATACATTTCTGAAAATAGCATTGTAAATGCAGGTGAGATTATATTTAATCTTATTTTCTCCTTAGAAGCAAAGTTTTGTATGGAATTGCTCTCCAAAAGATACAACTAATGTCTAACTTTTATAGAAATTAGCACAACTATTTTGATAACTGTGAATCAATGTACAATACAAACAAGCACACTACTTATGATACCTATTAGGAGTGTTTACAAACACTTTAATGAGCTCTCTTCCCTGGTACATATTTGTATGCTGCTTTCCCACCCCTTGGAAGGCAGCATGGTCATGTGATTTGATTTGGCCAGTGAGATGGGCATTAAAGTAACTGAAAGTCGTTCAGGATTAGAAGCTTTAGAAGCCAATATGCAATTTACCAGGAGTCCTTGCCTGTGGCATGGTGACTTGAATGCTCAGCAGGAGGACAGCTTTGCTAACTAAGGTCCTAGAATGAGAATAAATGACAGCAAAACACCCAGCTGGCCCATTACATAATGCAAATGCCGTGTCTGTGGCAGCAACAAGTCAGCTTCATTATTTTAAGTTACAAATATTTGGGGACTATAAATTATTGCAGAAAAACTTAGCCTAAACTGATATGCATCCTTATATATTAATATATAAAATTTTCTAGAAGGTAGCTAAATCATTCAGTAACCAGTCACATGATTGTTGGTTTCCTTTGAGGCAGTAATTTACAGACAGAAACTTCATCCTATCATTTGCTTTCTATCTAACACATCTATATCTCTCTCCACTGGTCCTTTTCACACAGCAGTTGGCATGCTAAAGCCTCATTGCTGCTAAAACACACTTTTCAGTCTTTTTGTTTTAAATTAAAAGACCTCTTTTTTTTTGAAAGGCAGAATTACAATCAGAGAGGGACACACAGAGAACCTCCATCTGGTGGTTCACTCATCAACTAGCTTCCATGGCCAGAACTGGGCCAGGCCAAAACCAGGAGCCAAGAACTTAATCTAGGTTTCCCACATGGGTGGTAGGGGCCCAAGTATTTGGACCATCTACTGGGAATGCTTTCCCAAGCACATTAGCTGGGAGCTGGATTAAAAGTAGAGCAGCTGGGACTTGAACAGTTGCTCTTCTGGGATGCCAGCATCACAGGCAATGCTTAAACCACTGTGCCACAATACTAGCCCCTATCTTGTAACACATTTGCATTACCTTCTCCTCTCTCTTATCACTGCTAACATCTGTGAAAACACAGTCCACAATGACTGCCTTCTACTTTCCTTTTACCCTTCATATTCCAGCCTCCTCTCTATTCACTTTTTTGGAAACAATTCTATTGATTAGAATTTAGCAAAAATCTAATGGTCAGTTCCATGGTTTTGGCTATGTTACCAACTTTTCTTTTTTCTTTTGTATTCAATGCTGATTAACATGCCTGATCCTTTCAATTCTTCCTTTTACTGCTAATACTATATTTTTGTTCTCAACATGTGTCTTTTCAGCATCTTCGTTGGTTCTTGTATCTCCAAGTATCAGTATTCTTAAAACTCTTTTTCAGATCTTTCATCCCTTTGCCACTTCTTAACTATCTCATTCCCCTGTTTAGCTTCAACTATTGCTGTCAAATATATGATTCCCCAAACTCTCTTTCCTCAATTTGCTTCCTGCTTATTCAGTTACTTGATATATATATCCTCCTGACTATACTATAAGAACCACAAAAATAAATTTACAGTTTTGAATATTTATTTTCCCCTTTTTTTGTCCATTAATATTCCCAAGAGGTCTCAACAGTTTAAATAATTTCCTATTCCTCACTAACCACATTCAATCAGTTCCAAAATCCTATCTGTATTCGCTATTAACCTAAGTATGGAAAAACCCTACGTTTCCTTAAGTACTTGGTCCATTAATTTATCATAAAACAGGTTTGAAAATAATAAAGATACTGGATCCAATAAGAAATTACAGGCCACAACAACTAAGATTTCTTCCGAGTATGCAAGTTAGGTTCAACATTTGAAAATCAGCTAATACAATCCAACATATCAACAGGCTAAGAAAGAAAAACTATATGATTACATAAATGGGTATAGAAGAACATTTGATAAAATCCAACATTTATTCATTAAAGAATCCCACAGCAAACTAATAGTAGAGGGGAACTTCCTCAATTACAGAAAGAACATCTACAAAAATCAAACACATCTAAGGGTGAGAAACCAGAAGCTCTCTCATAGAACACAGGCAAGATGTCTTTATGTATAAGAGATATAGTACTATACTAAGAAAATATATATCAATAATATATAGTTAATATATATTAATATGAGGAAGGAAGGATATAAAAGACATAAATTGGGAAGAAACAAATGTCTTTTCCACAGGTGATATGATTGTTGATATAAAAAATCTCAAAGAATCAACCAAAAACTCCTGAAATAAAAACAGTTATTGTTTTTAACAGCAAGGTTATATAACAGTTAGCAAGGTTATAGGATAGAAATTTAACATGCAGGGGCCAGCGCTGTGGCGCAGTGAGTTAACACCCTGGCCTGAGGTGCTGGCATCCCATTTGGGCGCCAATTCAGGTTCAAGACCTGGGTGCTCCACTTCTGATCCAGCTCACTGCTATGGCCTGGGAAATCAGTGGAGAATGGCTCAAGACCTGACCCATGTGGGAGACCCGGAAGAAGCTCCTGGCTCCTGCCTTTGGATTGGCACAGCTCCAGCCATTGTGGCCAATTAGGGAGTGAACCATCAGATGGAAGACCTCTCTCTCTCTCTCTGCCTCTTCTCTCTGTAACTCTGACTTTCAAATATAAATAAATCTTTTTTTTTTAAAATGGTAATATGGAAAATAAATTACTTTATGATATGCCAGCAATGAATAACTGGAAATAGGGAAAAAACACTACTGATATTAGCACCAAAAAATTAGTATGACTTAAATAAAAGGCAAAAAGTTGAAAACTAAGAACAAATTCAGGGCCAGTGCCGTGGCTCACTAGGCTAATCCTCCACCTTGCGGCGCCGGCACACCAGGTTCTAGTCCTGGTCGGAGCGCCGGATTCTGTCCCGGTTGCCCCTCTTCCAGGCCAGCTCTCTGCTGTGGCCAGGGAGTGCAGTGGAGGATGGCCCAAGTGCTTGGGCCCTGCACCCCATGGGAGACCAGGAGAAGCACCTGGCTCCTGGCTTTGGATCAGCACGGTGCGCTGGCTGTGGCGGCCATTGGAAGGTGAAACAACGGCAAAGGAAGATCTTTCTCTCTGTGTCTCTCTCTCACTGTCCACTCTGCCTGTCAAAAAAAAAAAAAAAAAAGAACAAATTCAGAAGATTGGTACTACCAAACTTGAAAACTTAAAGTAAGCTACTGCCAGCATTCCATATGCACACTGGTTCAAGTCCTGGCTGCTCCTTTTCTGATCCAGCTCTGTGCTATGGCCTGGGAAAACAGTGGAA
This sequence comes from Oryctolagus cuniculus, assembly GCF_964237555.1. Taxonomy (NCBI): domain Eukaryota; kingdom Metazoa; phylum Chordata; class Mammalia; order Lagomorpha; family Leporidae; genus Oryctolagus; species Oryctolagus cuniculus. Next base: position 149,626 of record NW_027208225.1, on the reverse strand, counting down.
GATGGCCCAACTCCTTAGGCCCCTGCACCTGCATGGGAGACCCAGAAGTAGCTCCTGGCTTTGGATTGGTGCAGCTCCAGTCATTACAGCCAACTGGGGAGTGAACCAGTGGATGGAAGACCTCTCTCTCTCTCTCTCTCTCTCTCTCTCTTTCTGCCTCTACTCCTCTCTGTAACTCTTTCAAATAAATAAAAATAAAAAAAATATATAATGGTTGGTCTTGGCAAAATAATAAGCAAACAGATCAGCACAGAAATAGCCTCACACAAATATAATCAACTGACTATTGACAGAGGAGGGAAGGTAATTCAATGTTGGAAGAATAGTTTTTCAACAAGAGTGCTAGTATAACTGTATATCTACCTGTTAAAAAATCCAAACATAAATCTTATACTTTTCACAATAAATAATTTAAAAAATGGATCACAGACATAAATATAAAATGCAAAACTATAAAACTCCTAGAAAATAGAGAAAATCCCATGTGATCTTGGATTTGATAGTGACAAAAAGAACTACCATGGAAGAAAACTAAACAGTTGGACTTCATAAGAATTAAAAATATATGCTCCTCAAATGACATTGTTGGGGCCCTCGCTGTGACACAGAGGGTAAAAGCCACCACCTGCAACACCAGTATCTCATACAGGTGACAATTGGATTCCTGGCTGCTCCACTTCTGATCCAGCTCCCTGCTGATGGCCTGGGAAAGCAGCAGAAGATGGTCCATGTGCAGGAGACCACGATGAATTTCCTGGCTCCTGGTTTGAGCCTGGACCAGCCCAGGATGTTGTGGCCATTTGGGGAATTAACTAGTAGAAGAAACATCTCTTTTTTTTTTTTTACCTCTTTTTAACTCTGACTTCCAATTAAATACGTAAACAAATCTTAAGATATTGGTAAGAGAATGAAAAGACAAACTACAAACTGGGAGAAAATATTTATAAAATTACACAATCTATCCACTAATATATCTTTCTATGTCCTTGTATACAGGTGTGTGTATACTCCTATCTATAGAATTATATGGGTATTTCCATCATCATTGATACAAGGAGACCTACATAATACAGATATATATAAAGAGATCTATATATGTCTATAGATATAGATATATTTGTGAGGCAGAGATGGGAAAGAGATAAGGGAGTTGAGAGACAGAATGAATAATGGCAGTACAGGGGTGAGAAGAATCAAATATCTTCTCCACATTAAGAACAAGCCAAGAATTATAGGAAATTGTATATTGAAAAGCCATCCTACACCCAAAACACACTTTAATGACTAAAGAAGGACTTAAAGCATACACTACTGAAATTTCAGAAAATCAAATGAGGGTACTTCAAAAACTTTATGGAAAATGAGATTACAAGACAAGTTTATTTTGATACCCAGTTGAAATCCATGCCTATGAGGGGTCTTCAAAAAGTTCATAAAGCACAAATTTTATGAAGAATTTTGCATGTGGATTTCAAAATTTTTTGCACCAAACTAAATTTATCGTTCAATTCTACTTTCCACAGACTTTGAGAAGTACCCATATAAATAATGGAAACATAACAAGCTTACAGACATAAAAAAAGGGACATGTTTAAAAAGAATCAAAATGGCATCAGAATCATCAGCTATAATAATGGAAACTAGAAGACAAATGAGATTATACCCTCAAATTTCCCAATTAAAATGATTTCCAATGCAGACTTCTTTACTAATTCAATTAAAATATGTTGATTGAATAAAGAAATTTTCAGAAATGAAAACTCTCAGAAAATTTACCTCCTATCTGAACTTTCTCAGGAATTATTGGCTGACATTGACCACCCAATCCAGGACCCCCCAGGGAAGAAGAAATGGGATCCAGGAAGGAAAGAGAGGAAGCAGAAGGAATCCCAGGATGAAGCTGAAGAAAGAGGTGGTGGAGTGAGTGGCTGGTGGGCTGTGAAACTCGGGAAAACAGTCTCTCAGGCCAGAGAATATTAATGCAGAAGGGAGGAAGATTCTGAGTGCCAGCAGGGATGTCACAAAGAAAACAAACAAAAGTATCCTACAGGTTTGTCTGAAATTTACCACAGACATGGATTTTGAAAGTTTTAGTCAAGTATCTTAAGGCGAAGTAAACAGGAATACAAAGAAAGATAAGCAAATAAAGCAGAACAATGTTTAATTGCAGGAGAAAAGGGTAATCATAAAACACCAATGGTCCAGCTGTGGCATTTCTAATACTCATAATATGCACTGAATATGGATTGAGTCTCACATAATAGAACAGCTGTATTGGCAGAGTGGGAGAAAGATGTGTGTTGTAGGGGAGCTGTCGCAGACATTGTAGAATACAATCTTCCTCCTAGTTAACAAATAAAAAAGGTACACAGTCTTTTTAAAGTTAAAAATATAGAATTGGAGGGGCTGGTGTTGTAGCAAAGCAGATTAAGCCAATACCTGCCACACTGACATCTAGACTATGCTTCCTATCCAGCTTCCTGAGAAGGCACCTGAGAAGAGATGAGAAGATGGCCCAAGTGCTTTGGCTGCGGCCACCCACACAGAAGACCAGGAGGGAGTACCTGGCTCTGGCCTGGCACAGAACTGGCTCCTGTGGCCATTCAGATAGTGAACCAGCACAGACAAGATCTCTCTTTGCGTCACTTCAAGCAGGAAGAAGCTTGATACTTTGTGAGTTCTACCTTTGAAATTAAAGCATTTTGTAAAATATGTTGAGGAAACTTTTAAAAATGTATTACAATACCTATAAAAACAACAGAAGGAAAATTCACACCCAGGCTCATGAAAAGATATTCCCAGCACTCTATAGTCAGTGGGAATTTTTTCATTACCCTCTCTTGCAGTTAAATGGTACCTCCTACTCTACCCTGATATTTTGATTTTGTAATAACTCTTAAAATGTTGTCCAACCTTTACTATCTTAGTGTGTACGTGTGCATTAAAGAAATTTCTTTAATTTTTAAGAGTGTATGTAGTTGAGAGGCAAAGAGAAGGATAGAGAGAGGTGAGGGAGGGAGAGGGAATGTGCATGTGTGTGTGTGTTTGTGTGTGTGTGTGTATGTGTATGTGTGTTAGAGAGAGAGATTGAGAGAGAATATGCTCCAATCCACTCTCTAGATATCCACAACAGCCAGAGATAGGTCAGGCTCAAGATGGAAGCTAAAGACTCAACCTGAATCTCCCACATGGGTTGCACAGACACAACTATGTGAGCCATCACCTACTGCCTCTTAGGATGCACATTTACAGGAAACTAAAATTCAGAGTGGAGGCAGAACTCACCAAAGCACTTGATGTAGGCACCTCAAGAGGCATCTTAACTACTGCATCAAACGTCTATCCCAAAGGAATTTCTTTACCACAATATGACTGCAATATGACTACATGGAGCATGGTAAAAAGTGATGAACTTAATTTTGCCCTTACGAGGCAGACATAATTCATTATCCAAATGGGTCAGCTATATCAGAGTCTCAAATAAATACAAATATATTAGGCAACATGCACTCATTAGCAACATTATCCAGAATGCTGGTTACATAGCATATAGCTCCAAAGCAGAGTTGATGACATATCATTTTTTACAAGAATTACTTTATTTATTTGAAAGACAGAGTTACAGAAAGAGGCAGAGAGAGAGGTCTTCCATCCACTGGTTTACTCCTCAAATGACCCCAATGGCCAGAGCTGAGCTGATCTGAAGCCAGGAGCTGGGAGCTTCTTCTAGGTCTTCCACACAGGTGCAGGGTTCCAAGGACTTGGGCCATCTTCTACTGCTTTCCCAGGCGATAGCAGAGAGCTGGATCAGAAGTGGAGCAGCCAGGACTCAAACTGGCACTCATGTGGGTTGCTGGTGCTGCAGACCAGGGCATTAACCCACTGTGCCACAGCGCTAGCTGCAATGATATATCTTAAATAGATTAAAAATCTGCTGCAAAATGTTCTGGTTTGTTCTTGAAGTTGCTGGTTTTACAATATCCATCCTCTCCTTTTTGTTTTAATAGTCAGCCTTTCACATTTTTGTTAGAAATATGGCTGCTTGGCTAGCGACTACTACATTTCTCAGGATCTTCTGAAGCTAGATATTGCCATCAGACTGAATTTTGGCCAGCAGATCACAGACAAATACTGACATGTAGGACTTCCGGTTTTTGTACTCAAATATAAGGAGCAGAGCCAAGTATTTGGTCTAGCATCAGTTAAGATGCCCATGTGCCACATCTAATACCTAGGATCGATATCCAGCTCCTGTTCCTGACAGTGGAAACCCTAGAAAGGGGCAATGGTGACTCCAGTAGTTGGGTTCCTGTACTCATGTGAGACCCGTAGATTGAGTTCCTGGATCGTGGTTTTTGCCTAGCTTGGCCCAAGATGTTGCAGGCATTTGGAAAATAAACCATCAACTAGGAACTGGTGAGCTCTGTTTCATGGCTGCCAGTCAAATAAGTGATTTATTTTTTAAGGAATATGTTTTCTACCACCTCCCTCTCCCTGTCCCCACTGACTAGAAAAAAAAAGAAAGAACAGTAATATTAGATCATAAAATGAAAGCCTCAGCTCAAATACAGAAGACAGAAGGATCCTGGGTTCCGACACCTTCAAGCTGCCAGGCCACTGATCACTTACCCAGACATGAAAGGGAGGATATCATCTTCTATGTTGATTGTCATTGCATTTTAGATATGCTATTGCCTCAGAGAGCCCTGTACGCTATCTAATAAAGTTTCACCTAACACTTTCCTCAAATGTAATTCAAGGGCTCTTGAGACTCTACTTAATTTACCCAGCATCTTTTTTCTAAAGAGTCCAATTCACATTTCATAATTTTACATCATTTTTCTTCACTGTGTCTCTGATGTAATCTCATAACAATGCTTCAAGTCTGGATCAACCCCCAGATACCATGACCAAAGTGCTCACATCAGGCTTTTTGCCCTGGAAAAATCAACATCTGGTTCTGTTTCACCCTGCTAGACAATGTAAAGTTCCAGTTTTCAGGTACTAAGAACGAGATTACTTTAACTCATTTTTCAGAGCAAATTTCTTCCCATTCATTGTCCTTTCAATTCACCAAAAATACAATAGTTAACAGATGGCAACTTAGGGCTTTTTGCTGGAGTTATCTTATGGCACAAGATAGTTAATATCCTTCAACTCACCCATAAAAAAGGCTTGCATGTAATAAAGATTGGTTCAGATACCTATGAAGTATTTTCACCTATTTGCAAAGAAAAACACTAAACATTCCATGGCTCACTGGCTCTCCCTGGCACCTCATTTTCTCTTCATAAAAACAAGATAATTATACCTGCCACAAACTATTTCACACTGATGTTATGAAGATAAATGAGATAATCTATATGTGAAAGCATTTTGTGCTCTTAGGAAGAATAAATCCACCTAAATTCAAGATGGTATAATTCTTTATAATGCTTTCCAGGGCTTTCTGAACGACTCCACAGAGGTCATTACCCACAGCAAACTTTGGCACTGCAGGACCACCTTTCTCACAAGATTTCATCTCTTGCACCTGACAACACTTTTCCATTAATTGGAGGGTAAGTCCAGATGCTGTTCTGTTTGGTCATCTCCAGTGCTCTAAAAGGATCCAGATTTTTTACTCCAATTTTTGTTTGCATCAAGTGAGCAAAAAGCTCCCTAAATCACAGGGGGTTCAGTTGACAGGTTAACAGTGAGACCCACTTCAATCAACCTCAAATGCAAAGCAGATCTGGCAAGAATCAAGGAGGGGATGAGTGGGAAAGGAAAGCCCTGGTGGCAGTCTGACAACTCCCTCATGTCTACTGTCTGCCATCATACATCAGTGACCCCCAAGGCCCCATCCAATCTGCTGAACTTGGCCTCAAACTTCACCAAATGATGTTCTTTACATTGACATTCCTTAGTTTTGTACAGAAATCTGCTCTAGGTACCTAACTTCAGCCCAGAATTTAGAACTATGAATTTATGGTTGTAAACAAGAAAGTAAGAATTTTACCCCCGGCCCATAAATTACAGCTCTTAACCTGAAAGCTAACACATTAGTGACCCTGATTAACATCCTGTTTATCCTCATTTGCTTTTAGGTGAAGTGCCAAGTGTTTCTGCACACCCCATGCTCCTTTAGAATACTGCCAAGCAAAGAAATTAACAGGGAGCATGCCAGCTGCCCCTGGATCTCACTGCGTATATATGTGACAGGACCGAGTCAAGGCATCCCATATCAGATCATCAATTAGCTGTAGAGGTTGGGCGAGGGGCGGCTTTAACAACTTGGCAATCTTCCTGAAGCACAGTTACAGTGATGTAAAGAAATATCAGAGCCTGGGTGAATTGTAAGATCATTCCAGATCCTCTCCTGATGGCTCATCCCTGAGGCTTCATCCACTGACAAAACTTCGTATAGAGCTCAGGTGTTGATATCAGTTTTCATTGAGATTTCTCAAAATGCTAATTTTCTATTGCATAGTTTTCTCTTAAACAGATGTTAGAAGACAGTTGCTGATCTGTTCAGATGATGTGGAAGAAAAGAGAAATTATGTGTTAACCATTGTTTGAAATAAACACTAGACATGACTCTGTAACTTCTAATGTCTGCTAATTCTATTTACAAGCTAATGACTACTAATTGCATTTGTTATTGCTCAAAGACGATCAATACTGAAGATGTTAGACAAAGTTAGAAACAAAAGAAAGTGAATATTTCATTCAGAATTCATTCATCCAAACATATACTTGAAGTTATGCTTTGCAGGTCAGTCCTAGTTACCTATCAATAACCAGATATGTGCATGCTCTATTAAAAAACTGCTTTTCCTTGTGATACTATGACAATGGTTGCTAAGACACTCCGAAACTCCTTCCAAAATTATTAAAAGATTGTGTGTGTGTGTGTGTTTTATACTAGGTCCAATGTAATCATCACTTTTCCTGGTGATCATAAACCAGAGTTTTCTGCCACTTAACAGAGTGCCCTCTGCTGATGAAGTTATAATACGTAATAATATGAACATCACACCATTGAAACAGCTATAATACAACAGACAACTCAAAAGTGAGTCTTGCATCATTTTTCCCATGCATCAATCTGGACAAAACTACTTTGGATGAATGAGTTCAATTTACAAGCTAGCTCTTAATGCTTCTAAATAGAAGTACTCCAGTATACAAAAAAATTATGTAATCACTTTTATACCATGTTCTTTCCATCTGCATTCATTTGTTCAAACATGTACTAAAGGTTTTTTTTATTACTATTATCCCCTGAAGATATAGCCTCCCACTCCATCCAGAAGATGAAGACCCCTGCAAGAAAAATTTTTTTCTAAGAAAATGTTAATAAGAAAAATTTATACTTTTGCATCTCATTCAGATAATTTAACAGCAGGAATTTTTTCTCAAAAGTTAATCAACATGGTGATTTCCAGGTTTGTTTTTTTTTTTTGAAATTCTAATATATTGTTTTGTTGAAAGACTATTGAGCGTTTAGGACACTACAAAGAATCCTATTATGGATCAATTTTAGGAAGGAAAAATGGAGGATGCAATATAGAGAGAAGAAGCTTCAAAAAATGTTAAAAGCTGAAAGGCTCCTATTAGTATAATTATGAAAACAAGTCATATAATGTCATCAGAAAACTTCATTTTGTGTTGAATAATATTTTGTACAGAAATTTTAACAATAAAGTGGCCTGGAACTTCTGAGTGTCTGTTTGTTCAACAAAGCAATCTTCTTTTGATTAAAACTTTAAAATTCATTTCTCTTCAAAAGGAGATCATGATCTACCTGAATTCATGATTGTAGCTCTTTTAGGATTCTGTCCACCCTATGAAACAGTGCAGAACACAGTTTAGCCACAAGATGGAAGCTTAGATAGCAGCCACGTTGAACCAGTAAAATCCAGCTTATAAGAGCAGAATGGTGGTCACCAAAGGCTGGAAAGAGTAGGGATGGGGGAAGGCTATGAAATGGATACTAAATTACAGTTACATAGGAGTAAGAAGTTCCTGTGGTTCTACTACATAGTAAGGTGAACACAAACAGAAATGTAGTATGTATTTTCTTGAAAAAAAAAAAAAAAGCTAGAAGAAAGATTTCAATGTTTTGAGTCACTGTGTACTTACTTCTCATGTGGGATCTGTCCTTAATGTGTTGTCCAATGTGAAGTAATGCTATAACTTGTACTAAAACAGTATTTTACACTTTGTGTTTCTGTATGGTTGCAAACTGATGAAATCTTTACTTAATATATACTAAATTGATCTTCTGTATATTAAGATAATTGAAAATGAATCTTGATGTGAATGGAATGGGAGAGGGAGTGGGAGATGGGAGGGGTGCGAGTGGGAGGGAAATTATGGGGGGGGAAGCCATTGTAATCCATAAACTGTACTTCGGAAATTTATATTTACTAAATAAAAAAAAAGATAAAAAAAAAGATTTCATTGTTTTACCACACAGTGATGACAAATGCTTGAGATAGATGTTTACCCAGATTAGATATTGCACAGTGTTCACATACGTTGAAACCTCATATGGTACCCCATAAACATGTATAGTTTCATGTATCAGTTAAGAACAGGAGCTATAAAAAATTTAAAATTCTCTATCTCTTTATAACTTAGAGTGAATTAAATTCTTCCCCTACCATGGTAGAAAACTCATTCATGAAAATTTTAATTACTCTTAGGTAAACAAAAATGCCATGATTTCCTTAAGTTGCAAAATATAGATGCCTAGAAAGTCAGTCCCTATTACAATTTAAGAGTGCAACATCCCTCTACGTTCCAGCTACTTCACCTAGCCCCAGGTAGAGCCCACCACCTCAGAAGGGAATGAGTGATATTTTTTGTTTCTGAATCACCTTAAAACTTCTTAGCCCTCTGCTCATTCTAATCCTTCAGGATGTTTTTAATGTGGGTGGGAGATGGGAGGAAAAAACTGCGGAAGAACTACGCGAACAAGAGTGTTCTTAACTAGCATTGTGGTTGGTAGGAAGGCATCCCATTCTATGAACCTGGAAGATGCTATGGAAAAAATATTTTTAAAATGTTAAACATGTATAAAGAAAAAACAAAGCTCTTTCTGCTGTACAGTGTCCCTGGGAAGTTTAGGAGACATTACCATTGCTGTGGAATCTTTGACCTTGCCAAATTTTATTCCCAGTATAGCTCTTCATTCCACCTCTTCCTAAGTCCCAAGGACCCCAAGGATCTGACTGGAGCTCTCATTTGCCCTATTCTGTTCAGCACCTCTGACAACCGTTCTGAACAATATTCAGTATTGCACTATAGCTGATCCACAACAATGCTGTTCATATTCAGAATGTGGGCTTTCATAACCATAAGACTTGCATTTTGAATTATAATCCTTATCTTTCCTGATTGTTTGCTCTTGGAGAAATTAACTCTTGAGTCTCAGTTTCCTCATCTATAAAATAACACACCATTGTAATATTTTTATTTTTTATTTTTTGACAGGCAGAGTGGACAGTGAGAGAGACAGAGAGAAAGGTCTTCCATTGCCATTGGTTCACCCTCCAATGGCCGCCGCGACCTGCACACCACGCTGATCTGAAGGCAGGAGCCAGGTGCTTCTCCTGGTCTCCCATGAGGTGCAGGGCCCAAGCACCCAGGCCATCCTCCACTGCACTCCCTGGCCACAGCAGAGAGCTGGCCTGGAAGAGGGGCAACCAGGACAGAATCCGGCGCCCTGACCGGGACTAGAACCCGGGGTGCCGGCGCCACAAGGCGGAGGATTAGCCTAGTGAGCCACGGTGCCGGCCCAATTTACTACTTCCTAAAATAAAATCTCTATTAGCACCACTCATCAGATTTTAAAAAATTATTTCTAGAAAGACTTTTTCAATAAATTACATGAAGCAGTCAACATATTAAACTCCTGGTAACCAGCAACAGATTCAGATAAGATTCAGATGAGGTAGCTTGGTGGCCCTGACCATCCTGTCTGAAATGTAACTCCCGTCTATATGCCAAGCCTATCTGTCCCCACATCTCTTGATTATCTGTTTCTTATTTATCATTGTAACAATTATTAAAGATGTGTTATACATTTAATCTCTGGATTATCAACTACTAATAAATGTATATGCATGAGGTCACATCTTTTATTTAATGTTATCCTGTGTCCTTATACCTTTAGACAATGTGCAGCACATATCAGATGTTCATTTCATTTATTGAATGGATTGATGGGAGGAATGAAGGAAGGCAAGGAAGGAGGTGGGAGGGAAGGAAGGAGGAAATTCAAAGATAACAGAAAAAGAAACTGAGTGGGTCACCATAAAAGAAGCACTTTAAAATTAAAGATACCACGTGAGTACTGTGGGGTTGAATTGTGGTCCTCTAAAAAGATATGTCCAAGTGTTAACCAGGGGTACCAGTGAACATTACCTTACTTGGAAATAGCCTTTGCATGTATATTCAAATCAAGATGAGGTCATGCTGGATTAGAATAGACTAATTTAATCTGTCTTTATAAGAGACATAGGCACACACACAAAAGGAAGATGGCCAGGTGAAGACAGGTGGAGACAGGAGTTAGGAATCTACAAATCAACATAACATGCCTGTGGCTACCATAACCTGGAAGAGGGAAAGACTCCTCCCTTTAAGTCTTCAGAGGAACCATGGTCCTGTCACCCTCTTGATTCCTAACTGCCAAGAATTGTGGGAGAATAAATTTCTGTTGTCTTAGGCCACAAGTTATGGCACTTCTGTTACAAAAGCCATAGGAAACTTACAAAACTTGGCATGTTAAGAGAAGCATCTCAGTGGAAAGTCAAGACACTGTGGGAAAAAAAAAGACCTAAATGAAAGATCTCTGCAAGTGAGATCCCAGCAGAAAGAACGGGCCATCAAAGAAGGAGGTACCTTTTTCTGAAGGAAGGAGAGAGCTTCCACTTTGACTATGGCCTTGGCTAAATAAGATATGAGTTGGCAAACTCAAGAGACTTCCATAGCCTTGGCAGCTTATGACAAGAGCCTCAGGTGATTACTGATGCCATAAACAAGAGTGTTAATTTGTTAAGTCAACAGGAGTCACTGTGCACTTACTCCCCATGTAGGATCTCTGTCCTTAATGTATTGTACTATGTGAATTAATGGTATAACTAGTACTCAAACAGTACTTTATACTTTGTGTTTCTGTGTGGGTGCAAACTGTTGAAATCTTTACTTAGTATATACTAAATTGATCTTCTGTATATAAAGATAATTGAAAATGAATCTTGATGTGAATGGGATAGAAGAGGAAGTGGGAGATGGGATGGTTACGGGTCAGATGGTGGTTATGGGAGGAAAAAGCTGCTATAATCCAAAAGTTGTACTTTGGAAATTTATGTTTATTAAAAAAAAGAAGCATCTCAAAAAACAGAGTAAAAGATAATAAGGCAAACTTTGCCTAACCATAAACACTCACCATTATATTGACCCAAAGCTGGCTGTAAAACAATAAATACATACTAGGAGCTTTAAAAAGGAAATTCTTAAAAAGAAAAAAAAAAGAAATTCTTGGACCAATAGAGTATATTATTCCTTTTAAATCTAGTATATATTTAAATTGTTTTATACATGTGAGTTTTAAATTGAAAGGCAGAGAGACGGATCATGCATCCACTGGTTCATTTCCAAAATCTCCCAAAAGCCAGGACTAGGCTAGGCCAAGGTCTTGAACCATCACCTGCTGAACGACTGTAGCAACACTGAAACCGAGGCACTCAGACACAGGACACAGGCATTCCAAGCAACCTCTTCACCGCTATGCTAAATGTTAACCCCAGATTATTCTTTTAAAAAACTAGTTATTTTGCCTCATTTTCACTATACATATTTACCTTATAAATGCTCTTTTAGGTTTCTAACAAATAAAGAAACAGAAACACCTGTCAGCAAAATTCCACTTCTTATCAAGGGGCTGATATTTTTTCTCAGATGACAAAAATATAAATTTTCAGACTACAGATAACTACTTTTATTGCTTTATTCTGTTAAATTTCACTTTAAGATTAATTTATTTAAGAGTTATACACAGGGCTGGGAGGTGGGAGGTGCAGCAAGGTCAGGCGGAGCCTGGCGGCAGCCAGCCTTGGGAACGGGAGACCCTCCCGCGGGCGCTGGGCCACATTGAATAGCCTCGGCCTGGCCGTCTTTGTCCGCCGAGTCCGCTCTCCAGTTCCCAGCCACATCCCTGGTGCCTGGGGCGGGAGGGAGCCGGTGCGCCCCGGCCGACTTGGCGTAGCCTTCGAGGCTCGAGGCTCCGGACCCACGTCTCTGGGTGGGCCTGTGCGCTGCCTCCTCCCCAGCGTCGGGGTGAGCAGGATCTGGGCACGCCCTGGGCTTGCTGTGGGCGAGGAGCCCGCCTGGTCCCTGGCTCCCCTACCTCTGCTCCAAGACCCGAGGCTGCTGGTAGTTTGTTCGGGCTCTTGGCCCGCAGGCCCGAGACCACCCTGGATATCTTAAAGACCCTGGAGAAGAGCCACGTGGGGGGCTGGTTCCCCTGGGGCTTCCTGCTGTCCCCCGACAGCCTGATCCTCTGGAGCGTCCCAGACTCCTGCAAGGATGTGGACTTGGACCTGCTGGTGGAGGCCCTGAAGCCGGTGGGAACCTTTAAGAAGATCTGCAAGGTGTTCCGCCGCGAGGAGGACTCCATGGTGGGGATGCTGCAGATCGGGGAGCATGTGGACCACCTGCTCATCCCCCGGGAGATCCGGCTGGCCGGGGCCGTCTGGAGGGTCATCTCCAAGCCGGCCACCAAGGAGGCGGAATTCCGGGAGCGGCTGACCCAGTTCCTGGAGGAGGAGGGTCGCACCCTGGAGGACGTGGCGCGTCTCATCGAGAAGAGCACCCCGCACCCGCCGCAGCCCCCCAAAAGGCCCAAGGAGCCCCGAGTGAGGATGCGCGTCCCGCAGATGGCCACGCCGCCGCCGCGGCTGGTCGTGGGCACCTACGACAGCAGCAACGCCAGCGACAGCGACTTCAGCGACGTCGAGGCGTGCAGAGCCCAGGCCGCCAGGGGCGCGCCGCGGCCGGAGGGTGCGCAGGATGCCGGTCAGCTGCCTAGGCAGCAAGTTCCTGGGCAGCGACGCAGAGAGCGAGGACGACGAGGAGCTGGTGGAGGCCTTCCTGCGGCGCGGGGAGAAGCAGCCCAGCGCGCAGCCCGCGCGCCGCCGCGTCGCTGTGCCCGTGCCCGTGCCCGTGCCCGTGGTGGAGGACAACCCGGGGCCGCCGCTGTCCAGGGCCGACTGGTGGCGAGAGTATGTCGGCTGCGTGTCCTGGGGGAGGCTGAAGCAGAGGGTGAAGGGCTGGGCGCCCAGGGCCAGCCCCAGGCTGGGCGAGGCCAGGAGGGCCTCCACTGAGGGTGTGGAGCCAGAGTGCGCTGGTGGCGGCGGCGGCCATGGGGAGGCGGGCATCGTGGAGGGGCGCCCAGGCCCAGGCGGTGGAGGCCCAGGATCACCTGGGCCTCCTTCCGCCTCCTTCGGAGGGCGGGGGCAGGCGTCCTGGCTGACCAGGGGGCAGGGGCTGCAGAAAATCAGAGGGCAGAGGCCATGGCTGACCAGGCAGCAGGGGTTTTAGATAACCAGAGGGTAGAGGCCGTAGCTGACCAGGGAGTGGCAGCTGCAGATAATCAGAGGGCAGAGGCCATAGCTGACCAGGGGAAGAAGGTGCAGATAATCAGAGGGCAGAGGCCATGGCTGACCAGGGGGTGGCAGCTGCAGATAATCAGAGGGCAGAGGCTGTAGCTGACCAGGGGGCAGGGCTTTAGATAACCAGAGGGCAGAGGCCTCAGCTGATCCAGGGGAAGAAGGTGCAGATAGTCAGGGAGCAGAGGCCTCAGCTAATCCAAGGGCAGGGGCTGTAGGTAGTCAGAGGGCGGAGGCCTCAGCCATCCAGGAAGCTGAAACTCCACCTTCCCTGGGAGCCACAGGGTCCGTGCCAGGAGCCAGGGCCGGCAAACCGGTCAAGACCGTGAGATTCCAGACCCCTGGACGCTTCTCCCGGTTTCGCAAGCGCTGGAGAGGCTTCTGGAACAGCCCCCGGCTGTCAGTCCTGCCCAAGAGAGGCCCCCGGGCAGGGGAGGCCAGGAGCCTCCGGGTGCTGAGGGCGGGGGCCAGGGCGGTGGGGGGGCAGGGGAGCGAGAGCAGGAAGCCCAGCTGTGAGGGGGGCTCAGGCGGGCACCTCGGGGAGCCTGGCGGAGGGCCCCCTCGCGCCCGCCCTCCGCCCCTGAGCCGCTTCCCTTTCTCTCATGCATTGGTTTAAAAAAAAAAAAAAAAAACTCCGTGTAGCAACCCAGGGAATGTAAAGAAGCCCAGACTGTGGGGCTGCCTCGCCCATGTCTCATGGCGTCCTCAATGCGGTTCTAGGTGCTCAGCCGCAGACGGAGCGAATTCGCTCCTTTCCCTGGTTCCCTCTCGCCCGCCTGTGTCACGTGGGCAGCCTCCTTGAACTTGAACCGAGGCTTTGAGCCAACAAGCAAATAAAAATGCTTATGAGTCCAAAAAAAAAAAAAAAGAAAAAGAAAAGAAAGAAAGAAAAAAAAGAGTTATACACAGAGAAGACAACACAAATAGAAGAGAGAGATCGGGGCCGGCATTGTGGCATAACAGGTAAAGCCACCGCCTGCAGTGCCAGCATCCCATATGGGCACCAGTTCAAGTTCCAGCTGCTCCACTTCTGATCTAGCTCTCTGCTGTGGCCTGGGAAAGCAGAGGAGGATGGCCCAGGTCCTTGGGCCCCTGCACTCATATAGGAGACACGGAAGAAGCTCCTGGCTTCAGATCAGTGCAGCTCTGGCCATTGCAGCCATCTGGGAAGTGAACCAGTGGATGGAAGACCTCTCTCTCTCTCTCTGCCTGGCTCTGACTTTCCAATAAACAAATAAATCTTTAAAAAAAAAATGAAGAGAGGGATCTTCCATCCTCTGGTTCACTATACAAATGGCTGCAAAGGCCAGGGCTGGGCCAGACCAAAGCCAGGAGCCTGGAGCTTCATCCAGGTCTCCCACGTAGCTGTAGGGGTTCAAGCTGCTTTTTTAGGTACATTAGCAGAAAGCTGGATCAGAAGTGGAGCAGCCGGCACCCAAACCAGTGCCCATGTGGGATGCAGCTGTCTCAGGCAGCGGCTTAACCCGCTATGCCATTATGCCAGCCCCAAATTTCACTACTTTGCTGTTATGAATTTTTCAAAGTAGATTCTGATCTCAGGATATATCAGCTTAAAATTATTTTTAATTAAATAATTTTATTTGTTTGAAAGGCAGAACATCAAAGAGAAAAGGAGGAAGAGGCAGAGAGAAATTTTCCATCCACCGATTCACTTCCCAGAGAGGCAACAGATGTAAAAACCAGAGAGCCAGAAACAATCCAAGTTTCCCAGGAGGGTGGCAAGAACCCAATTATTTGAGCCATCACGATTGCCTCCCAGAGTATGCATCAGTACAAAGCTAGAATTGTGAGTAGAGTCAGAACTTGAACCCAGGTGCCCTAATCTGCAGGACGAATATCTTAAATACCATCTTAACCATTAAGCCAAATACTTGCTCCCTATACAATATTTATTTTCCTGGCTAATAAAAACACCTACGGGTTTTTGTCTTAATGTTATATGTTGAGGTTTTATTGATACTATTTGTAAAAGCAATTGCTCATTCTTATTAGATAAACTTTAACATCTCAATTTTTAAACTTATGAGATATATTTTGTCCTGTATTTTAGTTCTTCAATTTAAAAAGCATGGCATTCAAGCTATAATCTATTTAAATGACATACTAGTCAAAAAATTACACTGGATGGATAGATTCCATAAAAGGAATACACGGATCCAAATAATAAAAAGCTACCCTACTTCAAATGAATATACTTTTGGAAATCTGAAGTTAAATGAGTTAAAGTAATAAAAATATAACCACTATAATTGAAAAGTTATACTTTCAAAATTTGTATTAAATAAAAGAAAAAAATGAAAATATAATGATTTGAAATTCAAGTATTTTCTTGTTAGCTATAAACAACTTCCATTCAAATTAATAGTTTTCCTCTGAATAGTTAACATTAAAATAGTCTAATTTAGTAATATACCATAAGGAAGACAAAATGTATTTAACTGATGGAAATAAAAGAAAATTCATTTCAGCTGAAACATCTGAATGAAATGAGAATTTATTACAAATTATCTTTAAGAAAAAAAGTTTTCTGTTTAACTGTAACAAGTTAGATAAAGTGTAGATTTTAAAAGAAGTATTGGGCTTACATTTATGGTCAACCAATTTTTGACAAGGTATCAAGATTTTTTTTTTAAAGAGAGAAAAGGAGAAGCAGAGAGAGAGAGACAGAGAAACAGAGACAGAGAGACAGAGACAGAGACAGAGGTCTTCCATCTGCTAGTTCATTCACCAACTGGCCACAATGGCCAGAGCTGTGCTGATCTGAAACCAGGAGCCAGTAGCTTCTTTCGGGTCTCCCATGCAGGTGCAGGGGCCATCTTCCACTGCTTTCCCAGGCCATAGCAGAGAGTTGGATCGGAAGTGGAGCAGCCAGGACTTGAACTAGCACCCATGTGGGATGCCGGCACTGAGGCGGTGGCTTTACCCACTAGGCGACAGTGCCAGCCACTCATGAGGAAATCAGAGTATCAACAAACATTTCTGAGACAACTGATGATTCACAAGCCAAAAAAAAAAAAAAAAAAAAAAAACACACAACAACAAAAACACTTCATCTTTTACAATGTAAGAAGAAATTCAAAATGTCTCATAGATCTAAGTGTAATAGCTAAAACTACATAACTTTAAAGAAGAAAAAAAAAGAACAAAGCTTCATGGCCATGGATTCAGAAAAAAAAAAAGATATAAAACCAGAACCAGATGCAACAAAGGGGAAAATAGACAAACTAGACATCATCAAAACCATCACTAGAAAGTGAAAACAGCAGGCTGATGTTGTGGTGTAGTAGGTAAAGCTGCCTGAAGTGCCAGCATCCCAAATGGGCACTGGTTCAAGTCCCAGCTGCTCCACTTCTGATCCAGCTCTCTGCTATGGCCTGGGAAAGCAGTAGAAGATGGTCCTAGTCCTTGGGCCCCACACCTGCATGGGAGAGCCGGAGGAAGCGCCTGGCTTCGGATGGTTGAACCTCCAGCCCTTGCGGCCAACTGGGGAGTGAACAAGCAGACTGGAAGATCTGTCTGTCTGTCTGTCTCTCTCTCTCTCCCTCCTTCTCTTTCTTTATGTAACTCTTTCAAATAAATAAATCATTTTTTTTGACAGGCAAAGTTAGACAGTGAGAGAGAGAGAGACAGAGAGAAAGGTCTTCCTTCCATTGGTTCACCCCCTAAATGGCTGCTAGGGCCGGCACACTGTGCCGATCTGAAGCCAGGAGCCAGGTGCTTCCTCCTGGTCTCCCATGTGGGTGCAGGGACCAAGCACTTGGGCCATCCTCCACTGCCTTCCCGGGCCACAGCAGAGAGCTGGACAGGAAGAGGGGCAACTGGTACAGAATCCGGCACCCCAACCGGGACTAGAACCCGGTGTGCCGGTGCTGCAAGGCAGAGGATTAGCCACATGAGCTGCGGCGCCAGCCAATAAATAAATCTTAAAAAAAAAAAAAAAGAAAATGAAAACACAGCCCACAGAATGGAAGAAAATATTTGTTAATCATTTATCCGTAAAGGGACTTGAACCCAAAATATATAAAGAACTCCTAACAATAATAAAAAAGATAGATAATCCAATTTAAAAATGGGCAAAAAATTTGAATAGACACTTCCCCAAGGTATACAGATAAGCCAAAAAGTACCTCAAAAGATGCTCACTGCAACAAAGAACTCAATTTCCTTGCAAGTGATGACACCACAATGATTTGGAGTTCTCTTTGTGCTTGGAAGCAGCTTTTCTTGCTGTACGTTGTCACGATGATTTTTTAATGTAATATTTACTATGGCTTTTCTATGATTCTAGCAGTCCCCTTTACATTTTTTTGATATAAGATTTAGATTTTGTTTTGACCATATTTTGAGACTAATCCTGTTTATTACTTTGTTTTTCTAACCATTAACAATACTTATCTGAAATATAACAGTAGATACAATAATATTGTTTTCAAATACTGTATGTTAGACACATTGGTAAACCCTTTTTATGTGGATTTTTGTATTTTAAGTCCGAAAATATCCCAAAGGGAAAAAATACTATTTTTTAAAATTTTTTTAAAAAAATTTGACAGAGTTACAGAAAGTAAGAGGGAGAGACAGAGAGAAAGGCCTGCCCTCCATTGGTTCACTCCCCAAATGGCTGCCATGGCTGGCATTGCGCTGATCTGAAGCCAGGAGCCAGGTGCTTCCTCCTGGTCTCCCATGCGGGTGCAGTAGCCCAAACACTTGGGCCACAGCAGAGAGCTGGACTGAAAGAGGAGCAACTAAGACTAGAACCCGGCGCCCATATGGGATGCTGGCACCTCAGGCAGAGGATTAATCAAGTAAGCCACGGTGCCAGCCCCCCCAAAATACTATTATTAATATCCAAATTTGGCCTGTAGAAACATTAAAGCTTTGAAACAGAATGCAGGCCACAGCTATGGTGTAGCAAGTAAAGCTACCACCTGCAGTGCCGGCATTCCATATGGACGCAGGTTAGAATCCCAGCTTTTCCACTTCCAATCCAGCCCTCTGCTATGATTTGGGAAAGCAGAAGATGGCCCAAACACTTGGGCACCTGCACCCACGTGGGAGACCAGGAAGAAGCTCCTGGCTCTGGATGGGGGCAGTTCTGGCCATTGCAGCCATCTGGGGAAGATTCTCTCTCTCTCTCTCTCTCTCTCTCTCTCTCTCTCTCTAATTCTGCCTTTCAAATAAATGAATAAATAATAATAAAAAAGAAATGAAAAATAATGCAATGAGTCTCCAGAATGTCAACTTGGTTACAGATGGGCTCTGACATGCCAGAAATCTAGTTATGTGCAAATCACATAGTATCTGCATTGCCAAAGCTAGTAAGGTAGTAGAGCCAGGTTTGTTTAGACATGCAGCAAAATCTTTTCTCAATTGCCAGTAAGAGAATTGAGGAACACTCAACTCTTTAGGATAAATTTTGTAACAAGGTTTGTTGTGTTTGACAAGATTTTGATTTGGGACCTCTTCAGTATTTTGTTGATTTAAAATGTAACTTATTGTTGGGGGCATTAGTAAAATATGTGACTAAATACTAAGATTCAATTCCGCAGAATCGGTTGGTGCCTTTTGTTTGTTTGTTTTTGTTTTTTAGCTAAACTTGCTCTCCACGGCAGTTCAAAAAAGGGAAGCCCTGTGAACGTTCTAAACTCTATCCAAATTCAAGACAATCCATCCTCTGTTGCCTCCATGCATTTTAGATTTTGATATAATTTGTCACTCTGTCATATCCTTGTTCAAATTAATGCAGTCTGTATTCTCTCAGCTCTTATGCCAGAAGCCACATATGTCTCCTAACTTCAGGGAAATGTTGGTATACACTCTTACTCAATGAACTGTTTCTGAACTTTTAATGGTTTGAATTTGATATGTACGTCACTAAATTTCATCCTCTTCATTAAAAAAAAAAATCACCTCTTATCCAGATATGTAAGCCTAATGGCCAAACTGGCACCACAATTTTTATGGGAGTTTTATCTAATGAGATCATAATAAGCTCTACGATTTAAATCTAAAATAGATATTGGTTTAGTATTAAAGTGATAGTTTTTTTGTCCTTTATAATATTCACGGCCAACATAGGTTCCTAGTTCTAATCCCTCTGTCAGACTCCAGATGACTCACCATTTCTGTTCTCTGGACTGGATATATCTAATGGTCTTCAGTAATGTCCACCTGGTTCTAAGTAGAATCTGACTCACCACTTCTAAGTTTCTGGGAACTAGTGGCAAACTATGTTAAACTGAGTTAACATAAACTTTCCCTCCCTGGGGAAATAGTCTCTGATATTCAGTTGGAATGCTGTAGGTATAAAAACATGTAAGCCAGTCTGGAAGACATATATATTTTATTTGAAGGGGGGGGAGGAAAGAGAGAATGAATGAGAGTGAATCTTCTATTTGCTCTTTCACTCCCCAAACGGCCCCAAGGGCCAGAGCTGGGCCATTCTGAAGCCAGGAACTTCTTCTGGGTCTCCCACATGGGTGCAAAGGCCCAAGGACTTGGGCCATCCTCTGCTGGTTTTCCTGGCTGTTAGTAGAGAGCTAGATTGGAAGTGGAGCAGCTGAGAAGTGAACCGGCACCCATATGGGATGCCAGTGCCACAGGAGGCAGTTTTACCCCCTATGCCACAGTGCTAGCCCCTGAATTTATAGAAATATCAGATCATAATAAACTAAAACTAGAAGGAACTAAGCAGATAACCTATAAATCTGTTGTTTTACAGGTGTTAGAATGAAGGGCACAGAAGCTGTTGACATGACTCGATTTTTCTAGTCCAGCGTACTTTCCACTAATGCAGTTTCTCACTTTTCAGAAGCCTGTATGCTGTAGTTTCTGTCAATGGTCACACAGAAAACACATTTTTTAAAAGGTACAAGAAAAGAGTAAAAATAAATATTTTAAGTCTTTAAATACTAGTATTTTTATATATTTTTAAAATTGTATTTAAGGTATGCAAATTCCATGTATTTCCCATATGCAGATTCAGAACATAGAGATACTTCCCACCCTTCACTTCCTCCCTCCCACACACCAACCCTTCTTCATCCTCCCTCTCCTATTCCCACTCTTAATTGTTACAAAGATCTATTTTCAATTTGCTTAATACTGTAAGGTTAACCCTACACTAATTAAAGAATTCAACAAATAGTATGAAACAAAACAAAACAAAACAAAACAAAACACTGTTCAGTCTCCAGTCCATATTACTGGCTTCTTCCTCCTTCTCCTCTCCATCATCTCTACTCCTTGCCTCCTCAAAAGAGACAGAAAGGTGGGCGCGGTTTTCAGTTGCCCATTTTATTTCTCCTATGCCATGCTCTTATTTCCATTAACTCTTGCTGTCATTCTCCATAAGTTAAAGAGGAAATGATCCATCCTAGCACAAGTAGCCTCTTATCTTTAGTTTACCAATGCCTGAAGGAAAAAGCCGAGGTTTCCCTAAAGTCCTAGTAGAGATAACTCTAGTTCCTTTTTGAGGCCACCTTCTATATGACAAAATGAAACCATAAAATGCCAAGTCAGCTTCTGATAAATCAATTTTTGGCAATCTAGTAAACAAAGTCATGTTAAATAAAAATAGTACATTTTTGTTATTATATTATAATCTCCTGAGCAATATTTGGTCATACTTATTTGTTCAATAATGATAGAAAATAAATAATATATAGATATGCTAATCAGAGAACAGGGTAGGAGGATATCATTTATCGCCTTCCTTCTAATCTAATAAAGGCAATAAATCCAACTCACAGCCATCAATTGTTTTGTGTCATCAATCAATTGAGTCTTTGTTTATTCTATATGGAGAAAATGCAGTCAAAAAAGAAAAAAAAACCACGCCCCACACGCACTATGAGAAAATCTCTCTTCTCTGGAAGACATTTAGGATGATGTCAGACATTTGAACTGTGGTTCTTTTATTGGTTCATTACACTTCATTTTAAAGATTAACTGATTTTGCTCTTCAGTGAACCCATATTTCTGTATCTGAAGATTTCTTGAGATTAAGCAGACATCTAGTTCACTTTAGGTACTTGTGGTTTATCTCAACTGATGAGATATTCAGATATAATTCTACATAACATGATTTCATGAAGAAAAGCAATTCAAACTAGACAGAAAACTATCCAAAAGATTTTACACCAGACATCCTGTGGTTCCCCTCATGGAATGTAGAAAATTTTAATGTCAGTTTTTCATGAAGATTTGAAGACTGGATAAATTCTCTCATGCATCAAGTATGGTAATAATATCTTTACTATCATACACATAGTACTACTGTGGTGAGTGGACTGTCTTTTCATAAATGCACAGAAATGTATTTTATTACTAAGATCAAATAAACCTCAAACAGATAATGTTACCAAGATTATGACAACAGAAAAAAGTTCAGAAGTCCTTTATTGAACCTAAAGTTTGGAAACTAAATGCAAATTGTTTTAAAGCCCGTGGGAACAACTTCCTTTCCTTTGAGTAATCAAACATGATTTGTTCCCTATAATATCATTTCACCACTTTCAGTGTTACATTATTTGTGAGGTTTCTGCATTTATAATTCCCTGGAAAGAATAGGTGGACAAATATCTTACTGGTAGATGTGAATATTTTTCCAGAAAATTTTATGATTGAAATATGGAATTAAGACTAAGTAATGTGCAAGCTACACATGTAGGTAAGTCTTTAAACCTCAAACTTCCCAGGAACCATGCATTACTCAACCCAGTACAGTATTTTACCCATATCAAGTACTAAATAATTTACTAATAATTGATAAAAACCAAAAAAAAATACAACCTTATATTACACACCAGTTTTCCCTGAAAAATCAAGGTAGGTTCAAAATTTTTCATATTTGCCTAATCACCATTAAATCACAGGATGATAATTCATGCATTTTCCCTCAAATGCATTCTGGACATGTCCCTTCAGCTCATACAATCAGTACTTCTAGGGGCCATATCTAAGCACTAAGCTGGTTTGAAACAGCAATGGGTGAAATCATTGTTTTCAAGAGTCTATGGAAACACATCTAACCCAGCAAGCTTTTGCTGAACTTAAAACACATTTTCAATAATCACAAAACTTACTCATACTTATTTCAACAAAAAAGATTAGAAAGCAATTGAGACACAACCATTTTAACACTGCTGTAATTTTAAATGATACGGTTTCTGACTCTCAGATTCGTGAGGGCATTGGCAATGCTGGCAGTAAAGAAACCAGTTCATACCTTGCAGGTTCAGCGATCCATGCCCGTGCTACTAAAGATGTATCTATTGCAGCCTTCCTTTCACTGACCAACCTACAAAATGGACAGGCTCATGATATGTGAAATGCAAATACCTTGTTATTCAATAACTATATCTTAATGTATCTAATATCTTGATGTTATAAATGTTAAAAATTTTGTAAGTCAAAAACAAACAAAAATCTCAAATTTTATAAGGATGCAAGTATGAGCTACAACTGCTGCTATTATAGCCTGAATGTGATACAGGAAAAAAGGGGCTGCAAATGTCAGCATAAGAGGCCCAAGTGCTTCAAGAAAAACTAATAAAATATTGAAATAAAATTAATCATTAAATGTTTTTGTAATTATAATTATGTCTTATAATTCAAATAGTGTGTTCCAAATAACTTTTTTCTTTAAGCTCAATTCTAATACTTTGTAACAGTTGAAGAATTGTATTTTTTTAGAATCTGGTTTTCAGAGAAACTTGATGCTATGGTGAGATTTCATTGCCACTGCAATAGTGTTAAATGGTGGGGCCTTCAAGAGATGACTAATGATAGGCCCTGTGAATGGATCAATGCCATTGGCTCTTGATAAAAAGAATAAACTCAGCCCTACTCTCTTCTTTGGGTGCATGTACTCTCACCACCTGAGAGCTTTCACCATATTATATACAGCAGAGGGCCCTCACCAGATGCAGCTGCCCTGATGTTGGCCTTCCCAGCCTCCAGAACTGGGAGCCAAATAAGGTTTTCTTTGTAATTCCCACAGCCTGTAGTATTGGTATGGCAGCAGAAACTGGACAAAGGCACTTGATAAACTAAGTTTAATGCTAATCATCTTTTGGGCCCCTAGTAAATATTTGTAAGAAGTTATAGTGACAATAATAAGCTATTTAATTCTCATAATCAACTTAATAATTACTATATTTCTGTATTTTTAGCTTCTATGTTCCATCTCCCTTTACTTTAATGCTCAACATGGGATTTAAAATTCTTATTTCACACACCAAGTCAACTGTTTCCTCAGTGACCCAGGAGGTCGTATTGACTTCACAGCTATAAACCAGACATATTCTCAAAGGAGGGTGTGTCAGTCCTGGGCTCGAGATAAGTAAATCTATATTACCAAATGGAAAAAATGCATTGTTTTAAATAACTACAAACCTACACTATTGTCTCCAATAATTCTGTCTTATATACATCTGGAAGAAAATGTGCTGAGTTTCACTGTTTTTTTTTTTTTCTTTTAAATGTCCAAATCAAATTGATTCCCTAACAGTAACTGTGAGTGGTATGAGTCCAAAAGTTTGGTTTTTTTTAGAGGTATGGATGGGATCAGGAAAGTCGATCCTATTCCTTTAGCTGTATCACAACAAACTCAAAGAGGCCAAGAATCCATCCTGAGAAGTGGATTGTAGCATCTTTTCTGAAGGATGATGTAAGTCTATAACATTATCAGCAACTGTTCCTTTATTGCCAGGATAAATCTCATGCTGAAACTTAATTTTTAATTTTCTGGTATCTAAAAGAGATGAAAACTAAAATGATTCTATCATAAATATTTGCATCTTTCAAATCTATATTAGCCATTAGGACACAAATGCAATCTTACCCCAAAATAATGATAGCTATTCTAATACATCTACTATAACCAGGAAGTCTTCAAACCTTTTTATTTGAAAGGCAGAGTTGGGGTGAGGGGAGAGAGAAGAGGGAAAATAGAAGGAGGAAGGGAGAGAAGGGGGGAGAGATTTTATTTTTAAAGACTTATTTATTTATTTGAGAGGTAGAGTTAGAGAGAGGGAGAGGCAGAGAGAAAGGTCTTGTATCTACTGGTTCACTCCCCAAATGGCCATAACAGCCTGAGTTGAGCTGATCTGAAGCCAAGAACCAGGTGTTTCTTCTGGGTCTCCCACATGGGTACAGGGGCCCAAGCACTTGGGCCATCTTCCACTGCTTTCCCATTAGCACAGCACTGGATCAGAAGAGGAGCAGCCAGGATATGAACTGGTGCCCATATGGGATCCCGGTGCTGCAGGTGTTGGCTTTATCCACTATGCTACAGTGTCAGCCCCAGAGAGAGAGATCTTGTATCCACTGGTTCATTCCCCAAATGGTCACAAAGGCTGTGGCTCAACCAGGCCAAAGCCAGGAGCCACGAACTCCATGTAGGTCTGCCACATGTGGCAGGGTTTTAGGCACTTGGGCCATCTTCCATCACTTTCCCAGGCACGTTAGCAGGGACCTGCATCAGAAGTAGAGCAGCCAGGAATCCAGCAGGTGCTCATATGGGATGCTGCTGTCTCAGGCAACATAACCCACTTTGCCACAACACCAGCTCCTTAGGCCTCAATCTTATTCTTAATTCTGCTCTTAAGAAGCCATACTACAGGGGTGGGCATTTGGCACAGCAGTTAAGATGCCACTTGGGATATCCATATCCCATATCACAGTGCCTGAGTTGTGATGCCATCTTCACTCCTAATTCAACCTTACTGCTAATTGAACCCTGAATTGGGTTCCTGGTTCCTGGGCCTCTGGGGAATGAACAATGCACTGGAGGTCTCTCCCTCTATTTCTCCCTGATCGCTCTCAAATAATACCATTTTTAAAAAGAATATGGAAATTTGGGATATATTTAAGAGCATAATTTAAGAGCACAGAAATTTGGGGGTACATTTTTACTAGAGAACATTAGAACTTATTACATTCCAACTTAACCTACTGAACTACTTATGATGGTTCTATGTCCTGAATACTGACTTTAGAACCTGAAATTCCCAAAGCTTGAGGATGTAGGTAAGTAGTGGGTGAGAGTTTCTAACAACTGCTAACACCAAAAAACAAGTCAGAAAAGATTCCTGAAAGAGTATGAGGCACATCCCCCCAACCTTGATCTTAAGAGAGAAATTTCATTGTGTTTTTGATCATAAAATAAACTGTGTTTTGCAAACTATCCTCTCTACTGTATTTATCAGTTAGGGCTTATTAATCAGCCTACTGTCTAAGAAAATGTCTTTTTTCTAGCAGGGCCTCAAAGTGTTAAATGATGAGAGTCCCATATTCACTAGGAAATTATGTCTTTTCAACCACAGATAGCGTACCAACTAGTATATGACAGATGCTAAGACAGTGACATCTATACATAAAAATATGCAGATTATATATCTAAGAAGTATGTCTGTATCTACTGATTTTGAAATATAAATCTCAGAATTTATACAATACTTCCAAGTAAATACCTTAAGATGCTAAATTAAAATTTATTTTATGGCTTTATATACACTCAACTTCTGTTCTGAAATTTTTAATTGCTTTAAATATTCTCAATGCTTCTTTTATCCTTTAAGAATACATATGCCACATGAGAAACAGTGACTTTATCAGCTCTTGTCCTGACTGTTGATGTACAATGTAATACTTTATCCATTTTAGTATTTTTTTTGTTCTAGTACTATTGGTTGAACTCTGTAATTAACACACAATTATTCTTAGGTGTTTAAATTTTAACTGAAAAGTGATCCCTGTTAAATATAAGAGAGGGAATAAGAGAGGGAGGAGATGTACAATTTGGGACATGCTCAATCAGACTTGTCCCAAATGGTGGAGTTAGAAAAGTGCCTGGGAATTCCAATACAATCCCATCAAGGTGGCATGTACCAATGCCATCTCACTAGTCCAAGTGATCAATTTCAGTTCACAATTGATCACACTGATAGGTCTAAGAGTCAAAGAGATCACACAAACAAGACTAGTGTCTGCTAATACTAGCTGATAGAATCAAAAAGGGATAGAACAATCCAGCACGGGAAGCGGGATACACAGCAGACTCATAGAATGGCAGATGTCCTAAATAGCACTCTGGCCTCAGAATCAGCCCTTAAGGTATTCGGATATGGCTGAAGAGCCCATGAGAGTATTTTAGGCATGGAAAGCCAAGACACTCTGGAAAAAAAAAAAAAAAGACGACGACGACGACCACCTAAATGAAAGATCTCTGTGAGTGAGATCCCGGTGGAAAGAACGGGGACATCAAAGATGGAGGTACCTTTCTCTGAAGGGAGGAGAGAACTTCCACTTTGACTATGACCCTGTCTGAATAAGATCGAAATAGGCGAACCCATAAGGCTTCCATAGCCATAGCAACTCATGACTAGAGCCTAGGGAGATTACTGATGCCATAAACAAGAGTGTCAAATGTTAAGTCAACAACAGGAGTCACTGTTTACTCATGTGGGATTTGTCCTTAATGTGTTGTCCAATGTGAAGTAATGCTATAACTAGTACTCAAACAGTATTTTACACTTTGTGTTTCTGTGTGGGTGCAAACTGATGAAATCTTTACTTAATATATACTAAATCGATCTTCTGTATATAAATATGATTGAAGATGAATCTTGATGTGAATGGAAGGGGAGAGGGAGCAGGAGATGGGAGGGGTGCGAGTGGGGGGGAAATTATGGGGGGGAAGCCATTGTAATCCATAAACTGTACTTTGGAAGTTTAAATTTACTAAAAAAAAAAAAAGAATACATATGCCTTTTATAAATAATCACAGTTTTTGCAGGCTAGGTGATAACAGTAATAAACAGATAATATCCTCTGTTTAAAAAGAAAGGAAAAGGAAGACAAGGGGGAAAAATGACCAAATTGGCTTAGGGATATGTCATTCAGGTTTTGAACAACTCTGTTGGGCCCCGTGCTATGGCATAGTAGGTTTAACCTCCACCTGCAGTGCTGGCATCCCATAAGGGCACCAGTTCTAGTCCTATCTGCTCTACTTCCAACCCCTGCTAATGACCTAGGAAAGCAGTGGAAGATGGCCTAAGTGCTTGGGCCCCTTCACCCATGTGGGAGACTGGGAAGAGGCTCCTGGCTCTGGATAGGCCTAGCTCTGGCCATTGAGACCATTTAGAAAGTGAACCAATGCACTTACTCCTCATGTAGGATCTCTGTACTTAATGTGCTGTACATTGTGATTTAATGCTATAACTAGTACTCAAACAGTATTTTTCACTTTGTGTTTCTATGTGGGTGCAAACTGTTGAAATCTTTACTTAATATATGCTAAACTGATCTTCTGTATATAAAGAGAATCAAAAATGAATCTTGATGTGAATGGAAGCAGGGAGGGAGAGAGAAAGGGGAGGTTTGCGGGTGGGAGGGAAGTTATGGGGGGGGAAGCCATTGTAATCCATAAGCTGTACTTTGGAAATTTATATTCATTAAATAAAAGTTAAAAAAAAGAAAGTGAACCAATGGATGGTCTAAGACCTCTCTGTCTCTCCCTCTCTGTAACTCTACTTCTCAAATAAATAAAATGTAAAGAGTAGTGGTCATGAAATATAAAAAAAGGAATGATTGGAATTGACCCCTAAAATATGTGTGGAATCTTTCTGGGTCATTTAGAGAATCATATACAGAGGTCTCTTCAGTGACTGCATTGAAAGAAACAAGACTACTCATACATGTCAAAGCTTACAAGTATGTTTAAATATCACTTACCTTATCTAAAAACCTCATCCTTGAGTTTGCATAGATTTTCACATACTAGGTTTACTTATTTCATCTGTACTTCTTAGAGACTAAAAGAACTAAATCTCAGCCAAAAAATGAAAATAAAGTTATAAAATATGTTAGAAATTCATGCTTCCACCAATTCAGTAGAAAAATGAGTCAGAGTGTCGTGTAACTGGAGTATTTTTTTTTATTTTTTTATTTTTATTTTTTATTTTTTTGACAGGCGGAGTGGACAGTGAGAGAGAGAGACAGAGAGGAAGGTCTTCCTTTGCCGTTGGTTCACCCTCCAATGGCCACCGCGGCCGGCACGCTGCGGCCGGCGCACCGTGCTGATCCGATGGCAGGAGCCAGGAGCCAGGTGCTTTTCCTGGTCTCCCATGGGGTGCAGGGCCCAAGCACCTGGGCCATCCTCCACTGCACTCCCTGGCCACAGCAGAGAGCTGGCCTGGAAGAGGGGCAACCGGGACAGAATCCGGCGCCCCGACCGGGACTAGAACCCGGTGTGCCGGCGCTGCTAGGCGGAGGATTAGCCTAGTGAGCCGCGGCGCCGGCCTGGAGTATTTTTTAAAATACAGATATCTGACCCACACTTCCAGAAAATCTGATCTAATCAGCCTGCAGCGAGCCTCTGGGGAGTCTGAACTATTCATGATTCTCCAGCTGATCATGATGCAGGTGGCCTTGGACCCACACTTTGAGAATCATGGCAGTCAGCTCTCACAAAGGTTAGTCTACAATTACATAGTCACTTCAACAGCTATCTGACAACAGCTGCTGAAAATAATCTATATCGAGTAGTTCTCAGTAAATATTTAATATTGACTTGTCCTTACTAAATAGAAGAAATTTTGAGAAGAATCATTTAATTCATATATAACATTTTCAGCTATACTATGTTCAATATTAACCAAGGGTAATCTATTAATCTCAAGGAAAAATCTCAGTGTTTCCCTTCTTTCTTAGCTATTAGAGCAGGCAAAAGTGAATTTTATGATGGCTTGTTCTGCAACTGAAAACATGCTATAGCACTCTCCAGATCCAGAAGCAAAATATACAAGGACCACCCTCCCTTGACAGGCAGGGTGCACTAAGTTTCTGGCATGACCATGGGTTCCCTGGCAGTGCAGTGGTCAAGTGAGGCAAATGTGTTTCATCTTTGCTGATTTATGAACAGCCTTGGGGTAACATGCATCATTCTTTAAACAAACTGTCTCCTTAAAAGCCCAAGTGCAAGACTGACTACAATGATCATTGTTGTAAAATTAATTTACAGTATAGGTCTAAGGTAGTATTAAATTGGGAAGTGAGAATGAATGAAAACACACAACAGACATTTTAATACCTCAGGAAAAATTCCAGTAGAGACATCTGGAAAAAATACAGAATACCTTGAAGGTTGGGAGAGGTTTCCCTAGCCTTCCCTAAGGAAAACTGGATTCCTAAAAAGCTAAATTTGAAAGGCCTTCCCGATTGAGGCATTTTGTTGTGACTTTAACCACAATTTTGCCTTGTTATCTGCACAAGTGTGGTTTATAAAAAGATGGTACAAACATGAATTTGCAAGTTCTGAACTATTGTTCTGAGACGAAATACAGGGTTAAATTCCTGTAAGCCTTTGGGTCGTATTTTCACCAATCATTTAATAGATAACCTTGCATTATGCAAGTTCTGTTTAGACACCTTAAGTAGTATATTTTGCTGATTCAAGAACACTGAGCTCACCAGCAGCAGTTAACTCAGGCCTATGCAAAGCTTATCTATCACATGTAACTTCTCTGGTAAGGTACATCTCTGCCTTCTCACACTAAGGAGGGGTTGACGGCACTTCAGCACTATGTTTGGGGGTCATTTTAAAGAGCAATGGCACTGAACAGACTGGGAAAGAGACACTTGTTTACATTAATAGAGTTGAACCAAGAAGGCAGAGCATCACTTATTGGAGTATTGGCCAACACAAATTTTGTCACTCTACACATGACTGTGACCATGCCATGATACTCACTTGAGGGTTAGAATGAAAGGTTGCCAGTAGATAAGTTGCAAATACAGAATCACTGAATCATAGAGATCAACTGTCCTTTCAGCATCAAGATCATTAAAGCCATACCATCAAGGTGAAGTCCCTATCTAATTTCATACACACAGGGCTGTGTCCTTTTTCAGTGATGTAATACAATATATGACTGTACCATTAATAGTATAGTGTATAACATTTTGTTATTTTTCTCTCTTCTGCCTCATGACATGTCATACTCCTAGTGTTGCCTTAGTTAGGGTATCTTTGCGTGTCAGAAGATGATATAAAATTTATCAAAGATATGTTAAGAGTCATATGAAGCCTATTTAAATTGTTAAAAAGCAGATAATTTATGCCAAGGTCAGGATATCAATCCAAAGGTCCTACTTCAAAAGCAGTTATTAAAAAAATTTAATGGAAAAAAGAACATTCAAATAGATTCCTTAAATCACTGACACAGAGGAGAAATGGAGTTAGGTAGTATAGAAATATTATTACCCAAAACAGAAATCCAAAACTGTTGCTAAAAACTGAAGTAAAAGTATTCATGGCCAAAGTTACTCAATATAAATGTGACACATAACTACTGTTATTCCACACTGAATACATTCTAGTATCCTAGAGCTGAATACCCCTACTTGAGCCTCATTTTTTGTGACAAACTAATCTATATATTTTATTGTAGAAGTTCTAAGATGTAGTTATTATTTAGTTCACATTCCGCATTTTACATGTATGATTTTCATGACTCCTCAGCTCAGCTTACACTAACCTCAAACTACACCACATTCTTGTAGGTAGTGTATGATATTATATATCAAAGAGGGCAAAATATCAGAGAGAAATCCAGGAAAGACAACTGCAGGAAGGCAGGGTTCTTTTTACATGACATGAGGTAAGGGATGTGATAAAAGATGAACACTGTAGCTATGCTTACTTTATCATTTTTTGACTACTATGAATTCCTTCCTGATCATCCACACTAAATATAATTTTTTTTTGACAGGCAGAGTGGACAGAGAGAAAGGTCTTCCTTTTGCCGTTGGTTCACCCTCCAATGGCTGCCGCAGCTGGCACGCTGTGGCCAGTGCACCGCGCTGATCCGATGGCAGGAGCCAGGTACTTATCCTGGTCTCCCATGGGGTGCAGGGCCCAAGCACTTGGGCCATCCTCCACTGCACTCCCTGGCCACAGCAGAGAGCTGGCCTGGAAGAAGGGCAATTGGGACAGAATCCGGAGCCCCGACCAGGACTAGAACCCGGTGTGCCGGCGCCACAAGGTGAAGGATTAGCCTAGTGAGCCGCGGCGCCGGCCACTAAATAGAATTTTATAAATGCAGCTATTCATGTTATGTATTCAAAGAGATGTTTCTTTAATGTTAAGATGCAACCCAGAACAACAGAAAAGCATGGCCTTGGACATCAGACAGACCTGATTTAAACCCAAGCCTTCCCAGTTACTAAAGGTGTGATCTTAGGAAATTAGAAACTTTCTAACCTTGTTTCCTAATGTGCAGAATAGGAAAATAAAATTCTTACATAAAATGCTTGTGTTATGAAACTAAACCGGTTAAAGTATAAACAGCATCTGAGGTAGAACTTAGCTATATACAGTATGTATAATATTCAACACACGATAATTCTTTGACACTGGGCAATGTCAAAGAATTTTGAAGTTATTATCTCAGTTTCTTGGGTTAGCCTAGATGTCACCAAAAAATCTGATTATGATTATGATTGCTGTTAATTTCACAAATCATCCAGTTCTGTATACAATTTACAGAGTAAGTTAATAAGAGAAAAATGTACCTTCAAATCAGAAGCACAAAACATCAATACTTTATCAATAAAGCCACACCATAAACGTGAGGACATATCATAATCTATGCTGACAGTTTTTCCCTCCAAGTCTTTGTCACAATATAATCCAAATTCATTATATGAACTGATTTTATAACATGCCATGATGAAAAAATAAGTGATGCAGTTAAATATTACAGTATCATTCAATAAAAGTTACAGGATGACTTTAGATACTGAATCCGAAAATGTTGATGCTAAGGAACATTTCTGTAAATTCTGGCTGAAATATTGATTTGCCTTTTGAACGTATAGAGTAAAAAAAAACAAGCCTTTGTCTTCAACAGATAGATTTTCAGACTGAATTATCCTAATAATGTTTCAGCCTTGTAATGCACTTGTGTAACTCCCAAGAAAGATACCAAGAGTCTTAGCCCCATAATAATGTCCTGATGTAAGGCTGCATTCTCTTTTACTACAAAAAAGAAAAAAATCCGGCGCCAGAAAAGCCGACCGCGGCCGGGCGGGGACACCGAGGCGAGAGGTGGCCGCGGCTGCGCTGGGCTCTGGCCACTGAGGGCCGCGCGGGGGCGGGGAGGGCGGCGGGAGGCGCCTGTCGGGCTGGGCCACGTGACTGCAGAGGTTCCCACCCTCAGTCCCTACCCCGGCCAGGTGTTCGAATCCAGCCACAGACCTGGCGGCGGCCCCGCCCCGCGGGCGCCGGGGCTCATGGCGGCGCCGGTCCGCCTGGGCCGGAAGCGCCCGCTGCCCGAGTGCCCGAACCCGCTCTTCGTGCGCTGGCTCACCGAGTGGCGCGACGAGGCGGCCAGCAGGGGGCGCCGCACGCGCTTCGTGTTTCAGAAGGCCCTGCGCTCCCTCCGGCGGTACCCACTGCCCCTGCGCAGCGGGAAGGAAGCTAAGATCCTGCAGCACTTCGGAGACGGGCTCTGCAGGATGCTGGAGGAGCGGCTGCGCCAGCACCGAGCGTCCGGCGGCGGCGGCGATGGCGATGGCGATGGCCAGGGCTCACCGTCCGGAGCGAGGAGTGCCCCCGGCGAAGGGCCGCCCGCCCAGGCCCAGGCCCCTCCCGTGGCAGCCTCCGCGCAGCCCCAGGCCGGCGGCTCCGGTGGCTACTGGCCGGCTCGGCACTCAGGGGCCCGGGCGGTGCTGCTGCTGCTGTACCAGGAGCACCTGAACCCCGAGGGCGAGGCTTCCTGACCAAGGAGGAGCTGCTGCAGCGGTGCGCTCAGATGGCCGCCAGGGTCACTCCCGGGAGCTCGCGGTCCTGGCCAGCGCTCCGCTCCCTGCTCCACAAGAACCTGGTGCTCAGGGCGCACCAGCCAGCCAGGTACTCGCTCACCGCGGAGGGCCTGGAGCTGGCCCAGAAGCTGGCTGAATCAGGACCGCGCTCGGTGGACGCGGGCGTGGGGCCTGAGCAGCCTCCCGGGGAGGAGTCGGCAGTGCCAGGGGCGGCCCCGGCTGAGCTTGGCGCCAGCGCGGGGGGTGTCCAGCAGGCAGCGCTGGAGCTGGGGCTCGGGGAGTACAGGGTGCTGTTGTGTGTGGACCTTGGTGAGACCAGGGGGGCGGGGCACAGGCCCGAGCTACTCCGAGAACTCCAGCGGCTGCGTGTGAGCCACACGGTGCGCAAGCTGCACGTCGGGGACTTTGTGCGGGTGGCCCAGGAGACCCAGCCCAGGGACCCAGCAAGGCCAGGGGAGCTGGTGCTGGACCACATCGTGGAGCGCAAGCGGCTGGACGACCTGTGCAGCAGCATCGTGGACGGCCGCTTCCGGGAGCAGAAGTTCCGGCTAAAGCGCTGCGGCCTGGGGCGCCGAGTGTACCTGGTGGAGGAGCACGGCCCGGCCCAGAACCTCAGCCTCCCAGAGAGCACGCTGCTGCAGGCCGTCACCAACACCCAGGTCATCGACGGCTTCTTCGTGAAGCGCACGGCGGATATCAAGGAGTCGGCGGCCTACCTGGCCCTCATGACTCGGGGCCTGCAGAGTCTCTATCAGGGCCACACCCTACGCAGCCGCCCCTGGGAGCCCCCCGGGGACCCGGGATCTGAGACCAGGCCCAGCCCGAACCCCTGTGCCCACTCCTCACCTTCAGCGACTTCAACGCGGGAGCCATCAAGAACAAGGCCCAGTCCGTGCGAGAGGTCTTTGCGCGGCAGCTGATGCAGGTGCGTGGAGTGAGTGGGGAGAAGGCAGCGGCGCTGGTGGATCGATACAGCACCCCGTCCAGCCTCTTGGCCGCCTGTGATGCCTGCGGCAGCCCCGAGGAGCAGGAGATGTTGCTCAGCACCGTCAAGTGCGGGCGTCTGCAGAGGAACCTGGGGCCTGTTCTGAGCAGGACCTTATCCCAGCTCTACTGCAGCTGCGGCCCGCTGACCTGAGCTGTGCCGGGAGGCAGAGCCCCGGCTCCCTCCCTCCCTCCCAGGCCTTTTAACCAGGGCCTCGGGCCACAATAAAAATGAAGTCTGCAGCCCAAAAAAAAAAAAAAAAAAAAAAAAAAAAATCCATTCAATTGTTCTGCAGTTACATCCAGTAACCTCTGTGACAAATCATATGATTTGGGCTAGACTAAAGGAACAGTGCATTATAAATCAGTGTCTCGTTTTGCTAAAATCATCTTAAAATAGCTGCAAGTGGATCAATGTCTCAGATGCTCCTTCATCGCACCCACATTCTCAAAAGCATCAATGACAAAACACTAACTGATGAAGGCAGAGGAGCAGCTGGCTCCATGGCTCCATGAAAAGAATGTTCTGAAAACAGTTCAAGAATGTTTGATGCACTTCACAAGGATTCTATTCTAAAATCTCAAAGCCACATTAAAAAGTGATAATTGCTATCTAGAGTAGAGTAGAAAGCGGACGTCTGAAATGCTGGAAGTAGACCAAATGTTAGCAACAACATTTTGGGGGTACTTACAGATTTCTCCTTCTCTCTTCCTTCCAAAGAAGGCTCAGCTACTTATTATGAATTCAGTGATCTGGGGTCGGTTTTATTTCTTTGAGAGGCATAGAGCTTTAATGCTAATTCATTTGTATAGCATTCCAACTCACTTAGCAGGACAGAAGAATGTGCTGCCTAATGAAAATATAATCACTCTTATAATTAGTGAGTAAATGAAGTACTTATAGTTTCCATTTTATATTGAGGTTGTTGAATTTGTGTTCTCTTTCTTCTTCTTTGTCCCTGCAAGTTAATTATCCTTGGGTTTCCTGCCATAGTACCTTAGTTGCCATTTTCATTCTGGTTTTAACTAGTACAAAATTATCTTACCTTATGAATGTCAGGAAGGAGGCACTGAAAAATGGTATTGTGTTTTTTCCCTTTTCCTATTGTAAAAATCATATTTAATTCCATTTGCTTGAGGAATCTCATTGAATGAGCATGGGGAAACTGATTCAAAAACCCAACTATAATATAAGCTATGTGTGTGACCTTTCATAGTATGATTTATCATCTTAAGATGCAATTTAATGATCTTACTAGGAGAAAAGTAATGATTATAATAATATTGATCCACTTCACAAAGATATTGTGAGGCATGACTAATAAATGAGCCATCTGACATTACTATATAGTAAATGAGGCCCCATTAATCATGCTATGATGTTCTGTAGTGGGTAATTATAAGCCCCCAGGGGTTACAGTACACAATGAATCTGAGTTAATACCACTGATAGGTACAACTCTGTCACTCTTTTCCAGCTACTGATAATTTCATGCTTAGCTGAACACAGCTAATACTTCCACCAAACATAGTAATGCACTTGACAAAGTACCCAACTTGGTTAACTGACTGCAATAGTATACTTCTTAGCTTCAAATATATTCCAATTTCTTATTGATCTATTCCATACAAACCTGTTCTCAATGGTCAATCCATAATCCCACACAATTTCTGGGAGCTACTCCATTCAAACCTTACTGCATTACAAAAAACCTTAATGGGTAGGGGCCAGCGCTGTGTGGCATAGTGGGTAAAGCCGCTGCCTGTAGTGCCAGCATCCCATATGGACACTGGTTCGAGTCCTGGCTGCTTCACCTCCAATCCAGCTCTCTGCTATGGTGTGGGAAAGCAGTGGAAGATGGCCCAAGTCCTTGGGCCCCTGCACCCACGTGGGAGACCCAGAAGAGACTGCAATAATCTTTTTGCTCCTCTAGAAAAATAGTTTAGAAGGAAAAGTTTCTGGGAAAAATAGTAATTTAGTTTTAACTTGTATAGAAACATTACTGAAAAAGAAATAAAGGATTCTAAATAGTTTGTAAATATGTAAATTTAAACTCTGATAAAGAAAAATTGTAACTAGCAACTACACTCGTTGGGTGTGACCTGAATCACTTATGTACAAGAGACAAAAGTTACAACATGCTCTATTTCATAAAAATGATATTATGTCAGCATCTTAGTAGCAGTACTTAGCTGTCTTTCAAAGGTGACCAGAAAAGAAATACTTGTATAAAACCATTTCTAATGTGACGTACACATTACAAAAAGTGCTGAGGTATATGACTGCTAAAATAAATGGTACAAGTAAGGAAATACAAAGCTAGAGCAATTTATCCATGAAGGGAGATGGATAGAACATCTTATACATTAGGTATTCTGTAAAGTTCTCTTTCAGAGCTCAATGTAGTTTGGATTAGGGTTCACCCAGATGGAACTTCTCAGATGCAAAATTTACAAGGGTATAACTCTTCAACCAGGGCAGTAAAAAGAGAAATAAAAATTATATGAACAAACAAGAAAGGTGCCCTAAGGGTCATTTTCAAGCCAAGATTGGCAAATTTCCACTATACTAGTGCACAGAATATATACTCATAAAGGAATGGTTTGATGGCAATCTTTAAATCAACTTTTCTTGAATCGATTCTATCATCGCTGAAAGAATAACATGGCTTCTCTAAACTTTCAGGAATATACATCTAATTAAAAATCTGTCTAAAATCCACCATTCTTCAAAGGCCCATCACTAGGCTACCATCTCCAGTAGACATACTTTCAAGCCTGCCCTCTACCCTGGCCTGAGTGATCTTCTCCATTTGAATGCCCCATATAAATCCATCTTTCTTACAGTGTATTAGTATTTTGTCTTGCATAGCATGGGACACAGTGTTGTCACAGTTATCAACAGATTCCATGCACATAGAAAGGCCTGGGCTCACACTCTGCTGTTGCCACTTGAGCTAGTGATTGAGCCTCTCGGTACCTGTTTTCTAAGCTATAAGATAAGGACAGCAACAATAACAGCACCTTAGAAGGTCGCTGGAAGATTTGAATGAGGTAATACATGTCACTCGTTTGTCCAGCAGTTTGGCAGCTCCATTAAATTCAATGAGTTACTGCAATCACGTACACATCTTTTTATCCCATATTAAAGTGTAATTCTCTGTGAAACAAGGTGGGGTATAATAAATAATTCCTTGAGAGTACTTATTTGGTTTCCCTAAAGTTAATTTGTTAATTTGAATGGAGAGTCTTTCTTCCAGAATACTACATAATGTCTATTTGTTGAATTACTTGTTCATTATTTTAGTATCCATCCTACCAGCTTATCAACAGAAGAATACACAGACAAAAGAAAAGAACAACTTTTGAGAACTCAGTGTTTTTGCTTGCTTGTTTTCAGTTTGGGTATTTTTTAGTATTTTACTTATGAATTGTTTTAAGATCTATTTATTTATTTGAAAGGCAGAAATACAGAGAGGAATGGGGGCAGGGAGACAGAGAGAATCTTCCATCTCCCCAAATGGCCACAATGGCCAGAGCTGGGCTAGGCCAAAGCCAGGAGTCTCTTCCAGGTCTCCCATGTGGGTACAGGGGCCCCAGAACTCGGGCCATCCTCCGCTGCTTTCCCAGGTACAGAAGCAGGGAGCTGGAGCAGCCGGGACTCAAACTGCAACCACAGGGGATGCCGGCACTGTAAGTGGAGGCTTTATTTTCTACACCACAGCACCAGCCCCCAGTTTTAACTATAAAGTTAAAAGATGGGGTTATACAATCTTTAAGGTGTCTTCTTGTACTCTAGAAACCTGTAGTATGTATTAGAGTCACGTGTATTGGAGTCCAATCATTTTTGCTGTATTGTGGAACTATTTTAACTTTGCCAACATTTCTTGCCTACTACCTTAAATGCTGTCTTTGTTTCCCAAAATGCCATCTATCTGGTGCTTTCTGGAGTGGCATATCATTTCACTTTCACCTTCTTTGTCCCACCTCTGAAATAATAGAAACCTTGTGTGTGTGTGTGTGTGTGTGTGTGTTTCTCTCTCTCACTGTCCACTCTGCCTGTCAGAGAGAAAGGTCTTCCTTTTGCCGTTGGTTCACCATCCAATGGCCGCCTCGGCTGGCACACTGCGGCCGGCGCACCGCGCTGATCCAATGGCAGGAGCCAGGTGCTTCTCCTGGTCTCCCATGGGGTGCAGGGCCCAAGCACTTGGGC
Organism: Oryctolagus cuniculus; assembly: GCF_964237555.1. Classification (NCBI taxonomy): domain Eukaryota; kingdom Metazoa; phylum Chordata; class Mammalia; order Lagomorpha; family Leporidae; genus Oryctolagus; species Oryctolagus cuniculus. Next base: position 110,914 of record NW_027208225.1, on the reverse strand, counting down.
CATCCTCCACTGCACTCCCTGGCCACAGCAGAGAGCTGGCCTGGAAGAGGGGCAACCAGGACAGAATCTGGCGCCCCAACGAGGACTAGAACCCGGTGTGCTGGTGCTGCTAGGTGGAGGATTACCCTAGTGAGCCATGGTGCCAGCTAGAAACCTTGTTTTAATAATCAAGATCTATTGCTAGAAGTTCTGTTAAGTCACATATACACCAGGGAGTGTGGTCTTGTTTTCTAGGTGGTTTCTAAATACATCATTAAATCACCTGTTAGTCAGTTAATGGGTGACCCACAGAGGAAACAAGTCATGTGCTAATTCAAACCTAGGAAACACATGCCTAGCCAAAAAAAAAATAAAAAATAAAAAATTCACGAAACAATTTACTCCAGGGATCAATGACTCCGGTATCTAGACACCACGAGTTTTCACCTTACCACTCCTTTCATCCCCAAGTCCTTTTCAGCTTACAGATGGTCTTAATTAACAACAAATAGTTTTAATTTACAGCCCAGGAAGCATTTAGCATTTGTTGCTGAAGCAGAGTTAGTGGAACCTAGTAACCCAGACAACTACTTCGATGACTTTAATACATTGGTTAAGATGACTGATGTGTTCATAAGGCTTATATTACAAGTATAATGCCCTTCTGATGCAATGAAAATAAACAAAAGAAACTTTGACAGAAAGGCACCATATCAAGTCTTGACTTTTTTTCTACCTGTTTCCTTCAGTTGTATCAAACTTGTAGTGGGAGCTGATTACAAAAAACCAAGAGGCCTGGGTCTGTAATGCAAATGGTTGATGGCCCTCACCTTTCATATAAACTACATTCTCTAATCATGACATCAGTATCCTGAACCTTTAAAAAGTGAAACACTGGGCTGGTGCTGTGGCGTAGCAGCTAAAGCCACCGCCTGCAATGCCGGCATCCCATATGGGTGCCGGTTCGAATCCTGGCTGCTGCACTTCCTATCCAGCTCTCTGCTATAGCCTGGGAAAGCAGTAGAAGATGGCACAAGTCCTTGGGCCCCTGCATCTGCTTGGGTGATCCGGAAGAAGCTCCTGACTCCTGGCTTCAGATCGGCACAGCTCTGGCCATTGAGGCCAACTGGGGAGCGAACTAGCGGATGAAGACCTCTCTGCCTCTCCTTTTCTCTCTGTGTAACTCTATCAAATAAATAAGTAAATAAATCTAAAAAACAGTAGAATACTGCCTGATTTGCAAATGCTTGTATGCTTGGCATTCAGTTTTTCCTACAATGATTCCACTCGCTATGTTTCACAGCCATACTTCCTCCACTTTTCACCATTTGTTTAACAAGAAGTCCACCAACAATTCTTCTAGAAGCCTATTCTACTTGAAAGTATTTAACCTAATTTTTTAAGGGAAACACTAACATTGGAATATTGAAATGTCCTTAACCCATACAAACTCCAGCATACTGCTTGGCAATAAACTCACACGCCAACACACAATTTGTCAAAGTTTTTCAAGAAGTGAGGGGGTGGTTTAAAGGTCAAAATAAATATGGTAGTTTTATGATCTTGGAGAGTAGCCAACATTAGTTTTCATAAGATGAAGCATCAACTGGATAAGTCTTATGGTATAATCCCAATAGACCAAAAGTTACACATTTTCAATGGAGTTTTTATAGTATAACAATCTTATATTTCCTGTTACTTAAAATTCACATTCTCTGTAAAAGGTGCCTTGGTAATGACATTATTTGCATTTAGGCACCAACACTGTTATGAAAGTAAATAGAAGTGACTGGCTTTTTATTTCACTAAAGTTTACTTAACTCTTATTTCCAGAGTTTAAGGACTTTAAGTATAACATTCATGATTAACTTAGAGTATGTACTTCTATTTTACATTTTGTTGTACATATTTAAGGTGACCAACATGATGTTTTAATGCACACATACATACTTAAATAAATCATGGTTTTATCTTGCAGTTACTTAGTTACCTTTGTGTGTCTCTGTGTTGGGGGGAGGAGTAGGCATGTGTGTGCATGTGTTATGCGTGGTAAGAGCACTAAAACTCAGTAAAACTCAGCACATAACATTCTTAACTAAAATCTTCATGCTGTACATTAGATCTCTAGACCCTTTCTTCCAATATAGCTGCTACTTTATGTTCTTTGACCTTTATCACCTCCTTTGTATTATTTTTATGACATTTTAAAATCTTTCATTGGGGATTAAGATGGTGGAGTAGGGAGGGAGTTTACTGCTCTAGTCTAGGAGAAGATAGTTTTAAAAAGTGGAGACAGTCTAAAGGAAGAGTTAGGGAGAAAATGTCAGGGAAACTCTACACAAATTAGAGGAACACAATAGACCAACATGGAGGTAGTGGGTGCCCACAACCTGGGACCCTAGCAGCCTAGAGCCTCCATACCAGCACTGGGGATTGAGGTGAGAGCAGACTGCAGCAGCTCAAATCACCAGTGATAAGGCTGTAGGAAGAGCCTAGAGACAAAGCCACTATGGAAAACAGTATGGAGATACCTCAGAAACCTGAATATAGACCTACCGTATGACCCAGCCTTCCCACTCCTGGGAATTTATCTAAAGGAAATGAAATCAGTAAATAAAAGAGATATCTGCTTGCTCCATGTTTATTGTAGCTCAATTCACAATAGCTAAAACATAGAATCAACTTAATGCCTGTCAACTAAAGACTGGATAAATTATGGGATATGTACAATATGGAATACTACACAGTGGTCAAAAAATGAAATCCAAAATGGAGGAATCTGGAAAACATCATGCTGCATGAAATAAGCCAGTCCTGAAGGGACAAATACCATATGTTCTCCCTGATCTGTGATAATAGGGCACCTAAAAAAAAAAAAAAAACTTGTAGAAGTGAAATTGACACTTCAAGAACCAATGATTTGAATATCCCTTGTCCTGACTGTCGAGGAACACTTTTTTTTCCTTCATACTATTTTTTGAACTCTTTACTTAGCATAAAGTTAATCATATGTGTATATAAAGTCAATGGAAAAGAGATCTCAGTAAAATATAAGAGTGGGAATAAGGGAGGGAGGAGGAAGTTTGTAACCATAAAGCTGTATAGTTCTGCATACATTTCTATGGACTTACTTCTAAGGATACAATTTAACAACTTGCCAGGGAGATCCTAAATCCCATTAAGCTGGATGGTAAAAATGCCATCTTGAGTGCTGAAGTGACCATATTAAGTGTTAAAGTGAACATATAGTAGCATTGAGTGTTAAAGGAATCATATAAATAGAATCAAGTGTCTGGTAATAATAGAATTAAAAAGGAGAATGTTTCAACATGGGAAGCAGTCCACACAGCAAACTCATAGAATGATAATCGCTTTAAGTTAACACTCTGACCTCAGAATCAGCCCTTAAGGCATCCTGGTCTGGCTGAAAGGCGCATGCGAGAATTTCAGCATGGAAAGCCAAAACATTGTGGCAAAAAATGTTCTACATAAAGGATCTCTGTGAGTGAGACCTCAGTAGAAAGAAGTGGCCATCAAAGAAGGATGTACTTTTCTCTGAAGGGAGGAGACACCTTTCATTTTACTTATGGCCTTGTCTAAATACTGATAGAGTATGTGGATTCAAAAGGCTTCCATAGCCTAGGCATCTCATATCAAGAGCCTCAGGTGATCAATGATGTCATACACAAGAGTGTGAATTGTTAAATTAACAACAGGCGTCACTGTTCACTAACTTTGATGCAGGACCTCTGTCCTCAATGAGTTGTATTATGAGTTAAATGTAAAACTTTTTTCTCAGTTTGTGAGTGTGTGTGTGTGTGTGTGTATGCACAAATTGTTAAACTCTTTACTTAGTATAGAGTTGGTCTTCTGTGTACAAAGTTAATTGAAAATGAATCTTATTGTGAATGGCACTGGGAATGGGAGAGAGAGGAAGTGGAGGGGTGGGAGGGCGAGTATGATGGGAAGAATAACTATATTCCTAAAGTTGTACTTATAAAATGTCTATTCTTTTTTTGCATTATTCAAAAATATTTATTTTGTGCCTTTTTGTGCTAGGCACAATGGATACAATCATTATTAATAAAACAGACACAGCCCCTGCCCTCATGGAGCTTACAATCTAAGGAAGACAGAGACACTCGCACCATCATAAATTCTTTATTATAAACTGAGGTAAGCCAAAAAGAAGTACAGGGTTTTTCAAAGACCAGGGACATTTAGAAGAACCTCATTTAGCCTGAAGGGTCTGGAAGAGTTTCCACAAAGAACAATGGTTCTGGGCTGGGGCTAAGGTTTTCTGTTGTAAATCAGGTGCCATCAGGTTGTAGAGAACCCTAGAGAAAAACCTTCTAAACAAAGGGAACAGCTTGTACAAAGCCCCTGAGAGGTTGCTTGAAAACATGGAAGCAGCTCCCTGTGGCTGCAGCACAGAGGCAGTGGAGTGAGGCAGGGGTTAGGCCACAGGAGCCATGCATCAGCAACGCCCACTGCCTGCACTCTGGCTTGCTGGTGTAGCTGCCACGTTAGCACAGAGTCCAAAGAACATACGCATGAATAATGACACCAGAAACTCTAAGTCAGGAAAACGTGAAGTCCATGAAGTCACCCTGCATAAGGATTGCATTCCCAATCATAACAATGTCATGCCACACATCTTACATAAGACACTCAGCTAAACACAGTGATTTCATTTATGCTGTCTAAAATATCTGCAAGCCTACAGAGAGCAAAACACATGGAAAAGTCCTTGACTTTCATTAATATTGTGCAAAGTCTTAAGGTCTGTCAGAGAAGTGTCATATTCCCGTTTTATTTAACAAAATCAACAAAATGGTAACTTAAAAGTCCTACACTGGAGAAAAAGCCACTTGTGACTTTTCAGGGACAGTAACAGACAAGTTTTCTTTATGCCAACTTATGTTTTCTTACAGATAATCTTCCACATGAATAATTACAATCGGTGTTTCAGTATATTTTAAAAACCAAAAGTTAAAAGATCTCAGGTATTCCTTCTGTGCAGTAATTTTATTTATCCATCTAGATAAGAAATCATCACCATAAATGAACACTTTTGAGTTATCAGAGCATGAGGCAAAGCTACAGAAAGTTTGTACTATAAAATTATGTCTCTTAGTGAGCAGGGTCTCAGTAACAGGTAAGAAACCCAAAAGGGTCACAACTCAGCAGCCTTCAAACCCAACGGAGAGCAGAGCGCCACCTGCAAGTGATGGTTGGGGAGAGGCTTCAGAAAGAGGACTTGCTCACATTCCCTTCGCAAAAGGGAACGTTTGTAACAAGGCCGTGCAAAACGGCCTTGCTGTCCCCCTCAGAAGTTTTCTTTCCTGCTGTAAGATAGAGGAAAGATCACATCCCTAAGGTATCTAATGAAAATCCCAGTATTTTCCATCATTTACTTCCTGAAGTTCCCTGGGATGTTGCAGAGCAGTTTTCCAAAGTGCTCCCTGTCGACAGCCTGCTCTAAAGGCGAATTCTTCAGCAGCAGACAGCACAAAGACACAAGCCAGCAGATTCACTTTGCAATAGGTACATCTGAAATACAACTTGTCAGTCCCTCATTTTTCCTAATGACTAAGCTCTAACCTTAAAAAAAAAAAAGGCGGTTTTTTAACTTTTATTTAATGAATATAAATTTCCAAAGTACGGCTTATGGATTACAATGGCTTCCCCCCCATATCGTCTCTCCCACCTGCATCCCTCCCCTTTCCCACTCCCTCTCCCCTTCCATTCACATGAGGATTCATTTTCGATTCTCTTTATATACAGAAGATCAGTTTAGCATACATTAAGTAAAGATTTCAACAGTTTGCTCCACACAAACATAAAGTGAAAAATAATAGATGATTTTTTAAATGATGATGAAATCAGATCAGACCTATTGTCATGCTTAATCCCAGTGAGAGTCAAGTTGGGAATTGATAATTTCTTTTCTTTCTTTTTTTTTTTTTTTTTTTTTACAGAAGATCAGTTTAGTATGCATTAAGTAAAGATTTCAACAGTTTGCACCCCCATAGAAACACAAAGCAAAATATACTGTTTGAGTACTCATTATAGCATTAAGTCTCAATGTACAGCACATTAAGGGCAGAGATCCTACATGAGGAGTAAGTGCACAGTGACTCCTGTTGTTGACTTTACCAATTGACACTCCTGTCTATGGCATCAGTAATCTCCCTATGCTCCAGTCATGAGTTTCCAAGGCTATGGAAGCCCTCTGAGTTCACCGACTCTTATCTTGTTTAGAAAAGGTCATATTCAAAGTGGAGGTTCTCTCCTCCCTTCAGAGAAAGGTACCTCCTTCTTTGAAGACCTGTTCTTTCCACTGGGATCTCACTCACAGAGATCTTTCATTTAGGGTTTTTTTTTGTTTGTTTGTTTGTTTGTTTGTTTTTTTTGCCAGAGTGTCTTGGCTTTCCATGCCTGAAATACTCTCATGGGCTTTTCAGCCAGATCCGAATGCCTTTAGGGCTGATTCTGAGGCCAGAGTGCTGTTTAGGACATCCACCATTCTTTGAGTCTGCTGAGTATCTCACTTCCCATGTTGGATCACTCTCCCCTTTATTTATTCTATCGGTTAGTATTAGCAGGTACTAGACTTGTTTATGTGCTTCCTTTGACTCTTAGTCCTTTCATTATGATCAATTGTGAACTGAAATTGATCACTTGGACTGGTGAGATGGCATTGGTACATGCCACCTTGATGGGATTAAATTGGAGTCCCCTGGTATGTTTCTAACTCTACCATTTGGGGCAAGTCAGCTTGAGCATGTCCCAAATTGTACATCTCTTTCCTCTCTTATTCCTACTCTTATGTTTAACAGGGATCACATTTCAGTTAAATTTCAACAATTAAGAATAACTGTGTATTAATTACAGAATTAAACCAGTCATATTAAGTAGAACAGACAAAAAAAACTACTAAGAGGGATAATGTATTAAGTTGCTGAGTGAAATAAGCCAGTCCCAAAGGGACAAATACCATATGTTCTCCCTGATCGGTGACAACTGACTGAACACCAAAAAGGAAACCTGTTGAAGTGAAATGGACACTATGGGAAACGGTGACTTGATCTGCCATACCCTGACTGTTAATGAAGAACTTAATACAAAAAGGAGGTTTTGAAACCAAAGATGTGTGCAATCCATTCTCTCAACACAGCCCTTTAAATTTCTCATTCAGTATGGGACATTTTCATTTCTTCCCTTTGTCTTGCAGAATAATTTAGATTCCCTCCTCGGGCATGATCCACGAAATAGAGTAAGACCACAGATAAAAGTGACAAAGAAACACAGGCTATGAAGTAAACTAAAAACAAGTATCCCTGAGTATCCAGTATCATGCCAGCAATGATGGAGATGACCGCCAGCCCGAGATTCTGAATGGACTGCATGAAGCCATATGCAGTTCCCAGCTGATGCTCAGGAACTACAAACGCCACCATGGGCCACAGCGCACAGGCCAGCAGCGAATACGACAGTCCCAGCAGGCACATGGCAATCCACGGGTTCCACTTCGTGAAGGCCAGCATCATGTGGGACACAGAGCAGCTTGCTACCGCACACAGGACCCAGATGATGTTCTTGCCTGTTTTATCCACTAGGAGCCCGAACACTGGAGACATGGGTGCTGATATGACATACACGATACTGTTAATTGCTCTTCCGGCCTGGGAAGAAAATCCAAATTTCTCTGTAAAGAAAACTTTTCCAAGTCCAGTGAAAGGGAAGACCACGACATAATAGCAGACACAGATGACAAAGATGAGCCACAGCGGCAAGGAGAAGTCCTTCACATTTGTTAATTTGATAACCTCCCCTGTTTTCCCTTGCTCTTTATGAAGGATTCTCTCTGCTCTCTGATCCAAATAGGCAAGGACCAAGGCACAGATTAGGGAAAGAACACACGTTAAGCCTCCAATCATAAGTGTCACCCCAAGGGTTGTATGACCAGCAGAACCCAATGAAGCTTCAACCTTAGAATACAGCCAGCCCATGAGGTTCATGTTTACTGTGCTGCCAATTCTAGCCATGCTAAGTTGGAGCCCAAACACCAGGTTTAGTTCTTTGCCTTTAAACCAATTTACAGCATATGTATTCTGGGCAACAGCTAAAGACTTCCCACCAATCCTAAACACAAACCTTCCAAATTCCATCAGCCAAAAAGCATTAAATATTCCCCCCAGAGCAAAGATAACCTGTCCAATGCAAACAAAGCAGCTAAAAATTATTGTGCCCCACCATATTCCAAATACTCGGTCTATCAAAAAGCCACCAAAGAAACACAAAACCAAGAATACCAGATATACAGCCGCATGGATTTCGTGGTATTCACCTGCATATCCTGTTTAATCTGAGTCTGAAGGGCAGCAGGATTATCATAGCAAAAATAACTGCCAAAGCCCAGGAAGCACATTGGCAGCAGCACCAAAAGCCAGTGCACCAGGTGACTGGGGTCGCAGAGGGCTGGCAGTGCCCATGAGGCAGCGGGGGCCCCTGGGTTGGCCTCATCGGTGCCGCCCACCAGCAGCGCCCTTGCTTCCTCATCCTCCTCATCCACGGCCTCGTGGGAGACTCCGAAACCCGCAGGAAGCTCAGCCACCAGAGGCCGGCACAGACCGCGATCAAAATGTCTATTCCTTAAATAAAAGTTTTTTTGGGAAAAAATAAAATCAACAGAAAAAATAAATAAAATCTTTCTCTAGGGAAAGCATTAAAAGACGTCTGGGCCGGCGCCGCGGCTCACTAGGCTAATCCTCTGCCTTGCGGCACTGGCACACCGGGTTCTAGTCCCGGTCAGGGCGCCAGATTCTGTCCCGGTTGCCCCTCTTCCAGGCCAGCTCTCTGCTGTGGCCCGGGAGTGCAGTGGAGGATGGCCCAAGTGCTTGGGCCCTGCACCCCATGGGAGACCAGGGTAAGCACCTGGCACGTTGGAGGGTGAACCAACGGCAAAGGAAGACTTTTCTCTCAGTCTCTCTCTCACTGTCCACTCTGCCTGTCAAAAACAAAAACAAACAAACAAAAAAAGATGTCTGAATGGTTTGGGCCACTACCACTCATGAGGCAGACCCTAATCAAGCTCCAGGCTTTGGCTTGGACTAGCTCTTAGCATATACATCCTTCCCTCCCTCTCTTACTCTGTCATATAAAATAAATAAATCTTTTTAGAACTTTTTGGTTTTTTTTATTATCATAGAAAGCTTTTATTTAATGAATATAAATTTAGTAAGTACAACTTTTGGATTTTAGTGGTTCTTCCCCCATACTTGCTCTCCCACCCCAAGAATTTTTTTTCTTTTTTTTTTTAACTTTTATTTAATGAATATAAATTTCCAAAGTACGACTTATGGATTACAATGGCTTCCCCCCTATACCGTCGCTCCCACCCACAAAACTCCCCTTTCCCACTCCTTCTCCCCTTCCATTCACATCGAGATTAGTTTTTGATTATCTTAATCTACAGAAGATCAGCTTAGTATACATTAAGTAAGGATTTCAACAGTTTGCTCCCACACAGAAACATAAAGTGAAAAATAATAGATGATATTTTTAAATGATGATGAAATCAGATCAGACCTATTGTCATGTTTAATCCCAGTGAGAGTCAAGTTGGGAATTGATAATTTCTTTTTATTTTTCTTTTTTTTTTTTTTTACAGAAGATCAGTTTAGTATGCATTAAGTAAAGATTTCAACAGTTTGCATCCCCATAGAAACACAAAGTGAAATATATTGTTTGAGTACTCGTTATAGCATTAAATCTCAATGCACAGCACATTAAGGACAGAGATCCTACATGAGGAGTAAGTGCACAGTGACTCCTGCTGTTGACTTTACCAATTGACACTCCTGTCTATGGCATCAGTAATCTCCCTATGCTCCAGTCATGAGTTTCCAAGGCTATGGAAGCCCTCTGAGTTCACCGACTCTTATCTTGTTTAGAAAAGGTCATATTCAAAGTGGAGGTTCTCTCCTCCCTTCAGAGAAAGGTACCTCCTTCTTTGATGACCTGTTCTTTCCACTGGGATCTCACAGAGATCTTTTGCCAGAGTGTCTTGGCTTTCCATGCCTGAAATACTCTCATGGGCTTTTCAGCCAGCTCTGAATGCCTTTAGGGCTGATTCTGAGGCCAGAGTGCTATTTAGGACATCTGCCATTCTATGAGTCTGCTGAGTATCTCACTTCCCATGTTGGATCACTCTCCCTTTTATTTATTCTATCGGTTAGCGTTAGCAGGTACTAGACTTGTTTATGTGCTTCCTTTGACTCTTAGTCCTTTCGTTATGATCAATTGTGAACTGAAATTGATCACTTGGAATAGTGAGATGGCATTGGTACATGCCACCTTGATGGGATTGAATTGGAGTCCCCTGGTATGTTTCTAACTCTACCATTTGGGGCAAGTCAGCTTGAGCATGTCCCAAATTATACATCTCTTCCCTCTCTTATTCCCACTCTTATGTTTAACAGGGATCACATTTCAGTTAAGTTTCAACACTTAAGAATAACTGTGTATTAATTACAGAATTAAACCAGTCATATTAAGTAGAACAGACAAAAAAAACTACTAAGAGGGATAATGTATTAAGTTGTTCATTAACAGTCAGGGCTATGCTGATCAAGTCACCATTTCCCATAGTGTCCATTTCACTTCAACAGGTTTCCTTTTTTGTGTTCAGTCAGTTGTCACCGATCAGGGAGAACATATGGTATTTGTCCCTTTGGAACTGGCTTATTTCACTCGGCATGATGTGTTCCAGATTCCTCCATTTTGTTGCAAATGACTGGATTTCGTTGTTTCTTACTGCGGTATAGTATTCTAAAGAGTACTTATCCCATAATTTCTTGATCCAGTCTACCGTTGATGGGCATTTAGGTTGGTTCCAGGTCTTAGCTATTGTGAATTGAGCTGCAATAAACATTAGGGTGCAGACCGCTTTTTTGTTTGCCAATTTAAATTCCTTCCACCCCAGGAATTTTTAATAACTTAATTTTATTATACTAACTATTCTACTTTAAAAAGTCTTCCAACTAATGTTATATTCACAAACTAAATAAATTTTTTATGTAGTATGGGAAAGAAAATTGGAGCTAGATGGTGATCACCTTAACATTGAGCCTTCACCTCTTTTTTATTTTTACCTTCTGAGTCTTCATAACATCAACACATAGGAAAGAAATTGTTCTGTGAGCTTGGAGGAAAAAGGTCAATGAAGTAGTTCTGCTTCTGGGATGAGAGGAGTCTCTGGTGCAGCTCTAACTATGCCAAAAACTCCATAGGACCGCATAGTTACTCTTATTCTAGCAGAACAATTTTTTAAAACCTGTACCCAATTTGGAGGGTTCAAATTTAACTCTACTAAAGTGCAGAAGAGCCACAAAGATGATTAAAGAGTTGAAAAGTACTATCAATTGGGAAAGATTAAAGGAACTGGGATTATTCTGCCTGGTGAAGGGGAAGACTGATGGATGATGTACCAACATTCTTAAGGTATTTGATCAGTTATTCCAATGTTCTCTATCTACAATAAGCACATTAACTAAGGAAAATAGCTTTAAATTCCAAGATGAAGAACTTAGGTTAGACCTAAGAAAGATTTCTCTGAGTCATGCTGTTTGATATTGGAATGGAATATCTGCTCTAAAGTCTCTAAATCTAACACAGGTAACTATTTTTCTGTGGTAGGGACTTGTGGTACCAAATGAAGTTAAAAGGGCAAATTTGTTCACTGTCCCCTTCTCTACCTATAAAATCTATGATTTGAGTCATTCTCCTACTGCTATTTTAATATACAATTACTTACATAAGAAAGTCCCAGAAGCAGTAAAGTTAAGCATCAAAGATTTCAAAGGTTTTGAAGATACTTTTTTCTATACAAAGGTTTCTTAGACCTCACACAAAGCAGTCCTCGACTACAGTAGACCACCTTTGCTGATTTTACAATCATACAAAAAACGCTATCCCTTTTATCTACCCTGGAATAAGCAGAGGAATACAGAAACAGAAGCACATTTTCTTCATTGGGAAAAATAGCCCCAGAATAGACATCTAATCACCTAAGTCAAGGTAAACTGGACAGGTGCAATAGAAAAGTATGGTGTCCATATTGAGGATTATCTTTCTCCTTTTTCTAATTGGATAAAAAGGAGTTAAAGCACATGCAGTTCAAGGCATTTTTGTGCCTTAATTCAGACAATAGCCCTAAGAATAATTACCAGGATCTTGCCATTTTCTTATGTGCTGCACGTGAAAGGCATCTGAGCATTTTAATACCCCAAGATGATATATTTTTGGAACTTTAACCATTCTTTAGCTGAGTGACTAAATAACTGCAATACTTGCAATGTGATCCCTAAAAGAGCTTAATTAAATAAACATATACAGTTAGAGACACTTAGGTGTCAAGGTAATGTGCTGCCTCATTGAATATTTGACTCTTAATCCTATCATTAGGATCATTAGCAGCAGTAAAAACACATGAATTCAGAATGGGGCTATATGAAGTTCTACCCTCAGCTTGCCTCCATGAATACAACCCTTCAGAACCAGATCACCCACGTATCAGCATCTCCCTTTCTTTGTAACTGGCTCAAGAGTAAGCATCTATATTCATCCATGCAATGAATAGAGCTGAGCAAGAGCACTGGGAAACTTCCAAGTGTCAGGCTTTCCTGCCATCCTTGCAGAAGATCATCTATTAGACATCAGTGAAAATTCTCTGGAGAAAAGCTGATTAGTGAGGAGTAGACAAAATAGCCACAAAGCAGCTGCACCATTTTACAAGAACAAAGCATGATGGTCAATGTTTATAAGATGAATGTAGGCAGCTAAACAGCTAAAGGACTTGATAACTGAAGAAGTACTGTTCAAGTCAGCTCCTGGGCAAACATTTTACAATGACTTTTCTAACATCACTCTTAAAATGAAGACAGTTGACTAGTGACATACAATTAACCATGTGCTTTATGTATGCAACCAGCAACATTTCTTGAATACCTACTATGTACTAGACATTGCAATGACAACTAGCTCTTTTTTTTTTTTTAATTTTTTGATGGGCAGAGTGGACAGTGAGAGAGAGAGACAGAGAGAAAGGTCTTCCTTTGCCGTTGGTTCACCCTCCAATGGCCGCCACGGCCAGTGCACTGTGGCCGGCGCACCGCGCTGATCCAATGGCAGGAGCCAGGTACTTCTGCTGGTCTCCCATGGGGTGCAGGGCCCAAGCACTTGGGCCATCCTCACTGCACTCCCTGACCACAGCAGAGAGCTGGCCTGAAAGAGGGGCAACCAGGACAGAATCTGGTGCCCTGACAACTAGCTATTTTAATCATCTTAATTAACTCACATGGTAGAAACCAGTCAGTGATATCTACTTGTATTCAAATTAACTCTGGTCTTTAACAAACCAGCTGAAATGCCAACTCCTCTAGGAAGGGTTACCCAAGTTTCCCCAGATAAAAAATAACTATTCTTCTCTAAATCCTCACAGCCCTCTCTTTGGATCTCTCTACTGGAATATGGTGATTATCCCACAATGTAATTCTTTGTATGTGCCATCTCCTAATAGACTAATTTGGAAGCCAAGATTCAGGTCATCTGAATTTTCTCATTTTCATATTCACCTGAGCAATCTTTGAATAAAAATGTTAATGTACTGCCTATTGGCTCTCTTGGCCCAACACAGATTAGATGCTAGGGGTGGAAGAGACAGTTGTCTTATTCTCTAGAACAAAAATCAATTTAAAATCTAAAAGGGGAGACAAAAAGTTTCTACATATGAGTGCCAATACAGTAAATTACAATTCCAATGTCAATAATACTGAATCTAGTAAGCTTTGATTAAGACACGGTTTAACGGCCATCAAAGAAAAAGGTATTTTTCTCTGAAGGGAGGAGAGAACTTCCACTTTGACTATGGCTTTGGCTAAGTAAGATTGGAGTTGGTGAACTCAAAAGGCTTCCATAGCCTTGGCAGCTCATGACAAGAGCCTCAGGTGATTACTGGCACCATAAACAAGAGTGTCAATTGTTAAATCAACAACAGGAGTCACTGTGCACTTACTCCCCATGTAGGATCTCTGTCCTTAATGTGTTGTACTCTGTGAATTAATGGTACAACAAGTACTCAAACAATACTTTATGCTTTGTGTTTCTGTGTGGGTGCAAACTGTTGAAATCTTTACTTAGTATATACTAAATTGATCTTCTATATATAAAGATAATTGAAAATGAATCCTGATGTGAATGGGATGGAAGAGCGAGTGGGAGATGGGATGGTTGTGGGTGGGAGGAAGGTTATGGGGGGAAAAAGCTGCTATAATCCAAAAGTTGTACTTTGGAAATTTACATTTATTAAATAAAAGTTAAAAAAAATAAAGATAATTGAAAATGAATCTTGATGAAGAATGAGATGGGAGAGGAAGTGGGAGATGGGATGGTTGTGGGTGGGAGGGAGGTTATGGGGGAAAAAGCCACTATAATCCTAAAGTTGTACTTTGGAAATTTATATTTATTAAATAAAAGTTAAAAAATAGACATGGTTTAACTATCTTTGCATATATTAAAGGCACTTACAAAAAGAAAGAACAGCAGAAGAATATTCATGGCTTCAGCTTTCTAGGTGAACTGTTTTTAGGTGTTTCAAACCTCAATTACACTTAAATCTTATATATTCATTAAAAACAAGCCCAGTAAGATTTCTACTTTCCTTTACCAACAATGTTAGGCAGAAATTGGATTACTATATGTATTTGAAGTCATTTGCTACTTATGCTTACTTAATAAGCAATCTATTACTCATACACTATGCAATTTCAACCCTACTTGCATCAAATGCTCTATTTTAGCAAGAGAAAACACAATATGTTGGCGATATACTGAAGTACTTTTGGCTACCTTAGTAAATGGAAGCTGTAAATCAAAACCTACTTTTTTTTGTTTTGTTTTAAATGAACAACCACATGCACTTTTTTTTATTTGACAGGTAGAGTCACAGACAGTGAGAGAGAGACAGAGAGAAAGGTCTTCCTTTCCGTTGGTTCACTCCCCAAATGGTCGCCGGCCAGCGCTGCGTCAATCCAAAGCCAGGAGCCATGTGCTTCCTCCCGGTCTCCCATGTGGGTGCAGGGGCCCAAGCCCTTGGGTCATCCTCCACTGCCTTCCCGACCCACAGCAGAGAGCTGGACTGGAAGAGGAGCAACTGGGTCTAGAACCTGGCACCCATATGGGATGCTGTTACTGCAGGTGGAAGATTAACCAAGTGAGCCACGGCACCAGCCCCAAAACCTACTTTCATTCTGGAGGAGATGGTTTGGCAACAGTAGTAGAGGGGATGTAGTATAGTATTGGGGAACATTTATGGGTTACAAGTTTAGCAACCTGGATTCTAGGCTCCATACTGGTATGAATGACCTCTATGTTCTGGGGCAAGTAAATTAAACTTCCCAGATCTGTTCACTTTTTTGTAAAAATCAGCTACCTACATGAAATGTTTGCTAGAAAATGAGACAAGGCCCATATGAACTCTAGAGAGAATTAGTACGGAAAAACAACATAAAAGTTTTAAGGATCAATGTTTTGGAGGAAGTAAAGTTGCTAGTCATGTGTACTAGTCAAGATTCTCCAGACAAACACAACCAATAAGAAATACTGATGTATGGCCGGCACCGCGGCTCACTAGGCTAATCCTCCGCCTAGCGGCGCCGGCACACCGGGTTCTAGTCCCGGTCGGGGCGCCGGATTCTGTCCCGGTTGCCCCTCTTCCAGGCCAGCCCTCTGCTGTGGCCAGGGAGTGCAGTGGAGGATGGCCCAGGTGCTTGGGCCCTGCACCCCATGGGAGACCAGGAAAAGCACCTGGCTCCTGGCTCCTGCCATCGGATCAGCGCGGTGCGCCGGCCGCAGCGCGCCAACCGCAGAGGCCATTGGAGGGTGAACCAACGGCAAAGGAAGACCTTTCTCTCTGTCTCTCTCTCTCACTGTCCATTCTGCCTGTCAAAAAAAAAAAAAAAAAAAAGACTTCTCTATCTCTGCCTCTCCTCTCTGTGTAACTCTGACTTTCAAGTAAATAAATAAATATATTTAAAAAAAAAAAAAGAAAGAAATACTGATGTATAGACATATAGGTATATGAGAGGTTAGTTATAAGGAATTGACCTACATGATTACAGAGAATGAAAAGTTCCAAGCTCCAAATGTGAAGTGAACCAATATAGAACCAAAAGAGTCAATGGTTCAGATAAAATTCTAATCCTAAGGACTGAGAACTAGGGCAGTTGATGATAGAAACTCCAGTCTGAATCAGAACCCAAAGGCAGAAGACCTATCTTCTGACTTTAAAATAGGCAGAAAGAATCAATTCTATTTCTCTGTATTTTTTTTTATTATTCAGTCCTTTCAATGGTTTAGATAAGGCTCACCCATGCTGGGGATTTACTCAGTCTATCAATTTTTAAATATAAAGCTCATCCAGAAATTCCTTCATAGACACACTCAGAGTATTTAACCAAATATCTGTGTACCCTGTGGCCCAGTCAAGTTGACAAACAAAATTAACCATCACAATTCCATCCCTGTCAATCCATATCCTAGCTTAAACCATACTAAATCTATAAATAAAGTTGATGAACAAGTTCATAATTCCACTTAGCAGACAATTGCCCTATATTACAACCAAAAGCACACTTGCCATTTTCCCACAAGAGAAGGTAAAGTCCTTGAGTGGTATCTATATCTTCTTCTTGAGATCCCATAATGTAAATAATATTATGGTGCTAAAGTAATCATGTGTAATGCTATGATATAGAATCAACATATTCTCATGTTACATGATCAGGGAATTCAGTAGGAACATTTGTATAATCTATTTACATAAAAACACACAAACATATTTGTAACAAAATGAACAGTCAAGTGACTACAGTACTTATTTTTATAGCTGATCATGTGGTACTCATAATTACCTTCTTCTGCTGCCAATTCTTTATCCTTCTTGCCTTTAGCAGGCACCTCAGCTGGTTACGATTCTTTACCTGGTACACTGGCCCCAATCTTCAATCCTGAAGGGTCTGAGCCATTAGTAATTCCACCTGGATTGAGTTGTTCTAGTTTGCTATTGACCTTAATTACAGGACATGGTAATAAGAGATGTCCTAATGGATCTCTTGTAATTCCAGACATGGTCTTCCTTACCACCACTGGGGAGCAGTAGTTCAATTGGCTACCGATACTCAGATCTATCACTCCAGCCAGCACAGCAATTCCCTTATTTGCCTGTTGATTCAAAGGCATGAGGAGTCCAAAGTGGCCAGATAGAATTATTAACCTCCATTTCAATGTATTCATTGTTGTCTCTACTGATAAACATTCCTCCCTTTGGAAATAAGACCTCTAGGCCACCAGAGCATAAGGTCATGGGAACAGGAAACAAAAATTTTGCTAGTGGACCACTAGGAGTAACGATGAATGGTGTCATTTTCATTCCTACTCTTTTATTCTTGGACCTATGGATTCTGGCTGTGAGATAAAGAGCCCCATATATTGGATGCTGATTCAGAAGACATGCAGCCTTCTAGAGAACTTTGCTCCAGCCTTTCAAGATATTGTCACCTGGCTGGCACTGTAACTGATTCTTCAAAAGGTCATTCCACTGTTCTAGCAGGCCATCAGCTTCTGTATGGCAGAGTCCATAGTAAGAAAAGTGAATTCCATGAGCACGAGCCTTTTATCCCCATTTCCTTTTACTATGAAGAGAGCCTTGGTCAGTAGCAATGCTATGTGAATAGCATAACAGTCCATAAGGCATTCTGCAAGTCAGTGGATGATAGTTTAGCAGAAGCACTGCATTCAATAAAGGCAAGTCCATATCCAGAGTATGTATTCCAATAAAAACAAAATGCTGCTCCTTCCATAGAAGGGTCCTATGTAATAGTAAGTGACCAAGAAATTGGCTGATTTTACCCTGAGGTATGGTGGCATATTACAGACTTAGTTCTTCTCTATGATGCATGAAAAGTGGGAAATTGGCAATATTTATAGGTATATTGGCTTCAGTAATTCCAGGTTGCTGACTCTTTAGTACTGTCAACATGGTCACTTTGTTCATGAGCTCATTGTGCAAGAACAGGTGTGACTGGAGAAAGAGGATGACTAGTATTGACAAAAATGCCCACCAAATCCACTTATTAAAATTCTGAGGTCGATCTCTGTTGAGCATTCACATAAGACACTAATACCTTCATGATTTTTTTTTGACAGGCAGAGTTAGAAGTG
The DNA here is from genome assembly GCF_964237555.1 of Oryctolagus cuniculus. Classification (NCBI taxonomy): domain Eukaryota; kingdom Metazoa; phylum Chordata; class Mammalia; order Lagomorpha; family Leporidae; genus Oryctolagus; species Oryctolagus cuniculus. The sequence goes on along the minus strand of NW_027208225.1, from coordinate 92,650 downwards.
ACAGAGAGAGATAGAGAGAAAGGTCTTCCTTCCATTGGTTCACTCCCCAAATGGCCGCTACTGCTGGTGCGCTGCGGCCGGTGCGCTGTGCCGATCCGAAGCCAGGAGCCAGGTGCTTCCTTCTGGTCTCCCATGCGGGTGCAGGGCCCAAGCACTTGGGCCATCCTCCACTGCACTCCCAGGCCACAGCAGAGAGCTGGACTGGAAGAGGGGCAACTGGACAGAATCTGGTGCCCTAACTGGGACTAGAACCCAGGTGCTGGTGCTGCAGGCAGAGGATTAGCCAAGTGAGCCACGGCGCTGGCTACCTTCATGATTTTTTACCCTTTCAGATAGATCTACCCACATACCTCTTCTCCAAATTCTCTTGTCACAAATTTTCAGATCCTGTTCCTGCTAAATCCTGGAACATCCAGCCAAACCAAATGTATAGAACCCTCGAAACATTGTATCATGTCTAGCCATTTCTCTTTCCAAGCAAAGTTTATAGGCAGAGGCTCTGCTCAAAGTTCTGCCCAGAGAGGATTTCTCATTACCACTGACCTTCAGGGATGTCCCAAAATGGAGGCAGTGTGTTATAGCTGTCCATTCTTGGACAGTAGCTGCATACTATGCAAAATTATCTACAAAGCAGGCTCAAGTCTTCCACTCCTTTCTCAACTGACCATTGGGAGCTCATCATGAGGCCACAGGGGTGGACTAGCAGAGAGAGGCAGTTTAGGAAGGGTTAGGACCATAGGCATTTAGGTCTCTACTTCATGAAACTTACTTGTGCCTTCTCTTTACTACTGGAAATAGTTGCATCAGATTCTTTAAATGTAACTGGTTTAGAGACTATCATAGAATCCCAAGAATAGGTTCATAAAACTTATCCTTAACATTCTCTCTCTCTTGAACCACAATTAGCACCAGGACAAATCAAGTTTCAAGTTTCAAGGCAGGAGATCTCCCAGCTTAAAGACCATCAAACAAAGAGAGTGGAAATTCTCCCAAATTATTTTCATCCTATTCAGGCCTTCAATAGATTGGCTCAGGCCCACCCATATTGGGAAGAGCAATGTGGTTTACTCAGTCTACTGATTTTAAATCTTAACCTCATCCAGAACCACCATCACAGACACATCCAGAATGTTTAGCTGAATATTTACCTATGCTATGGCCAAGTCAAACTGACATACACAAAATTAGCCATCATACCGCAGTTGAAAATGCCAGAATATTTACCTTTATTCAAACAATCTAAGGTGTTTTTGTACCTAGAATCATTCTAAAATCCACCCTTTAAACACCAAATAGCAACAAACTTAAAAGAACAGATTTCTTTCTATAGGATTTTTAGGAATTTACGTTCAAAGAAAGAAACCAAAATCTCAAATGAATCCCCCTCCACAAAGTGTAGTACAGTGATTTTATACCAATACAGCAAAGAAAGACTACATATTACACAAGGATATTCAGAAATTTCATGGAAAATGGAATTAAAAAGTGAACTTATTACACAAAAATGTTTTAAATCCATGTCTAGTTTTTTCATAATGCGTATTTCTCCTGGCTTCAGTCTGGTCCAGCCCTGGCTGGTATGGCAATTTGGGTAGTGAACCAGTGGATGCAATATCTCTCTTCAACTTTGCCTTTCAAATAAATAAATAACAAATCCTTTAAGAATAAAAATAGAATGTTTATTACATGGGAGAGCTTTGAGCACTGAGTGCAAAAAGAATATAAATTCTGGGGCCAGTGCCGTGGCATAGTGGGCTAAGTCTCTCTGCCTGTGGCACCGACATCTCATATGGGCACCAATTCGTATTCCAGCTGCTCCTTTTCTGATCCAGCTAACTGCTAGGTCCTGGGAAAGCAGCAGAAGATGGCCTAAGTGCTTGGGCCCCTGCATCCACGTGGGAGACCCAGAAGAAGCTCCTGGCTTCAGATTGGCCCAAGTCTGGCAGCTGAGGCCATTTTGCGAGTGAACCAGTGGATGGAAGACCTTTCTCTGTGTCTCCCTCTGTTTGTAACTCTCCTATCAAATAAATAAATATGTATCTTTAAAAAAAGGATATAACCTCTGCAGTTTTTCCAAAAGTCTGAGCTTAGTCATAAAAATTATTTTACTCATAAATTGTATCCGGGTAATATTTAAACTCATCTTTCAAAGGTACTAACTTCATTCTATACTTCAAATTAATTTGAAAATAAAGCTTGAATATAAACTGAGTAACAAAAGCCCCAATAAACTCTGCATTGCTCAAGCAAGCACAGAGCCCATCAAAATTAAAAATTTAGTGCAAAGCTCACAGGCCTCATGGTTTGGGTGCTTTCCAAATTTATTTCCACTGTTGCTCCAAGGTCATGGTTTCCCACCAGAGTGTCTCAGAATGGGAAAGAGGGTGCATATCTGTGGTTGGAAAGACTATCTAGAGAATAGATATCTCCTTCCCAAATGAGGATCACTGCTCATTCAATCTATTATTATTATTATTATTATTTTAGGCTGCTTTAAAAGCCTCTTAATTCTTTTTGTTTTTTTTCCTAAACCAGGATAGGAGAAGTTGCTGAAAAATTAAAATAGCACCAACACATAAATTGCTTCCATTAAAACATTTAGTAACTTCAAAATAGGGGATGTTTTCTGACAATCACATATATTTAGCTCACAGTGAATAATGTATCCATTACACACACTAACAAAATCTGGTCTGTGTTTAGACCACACTAAAGTTTCAATTCCATTCTGCTCTTGTACCCTTACCTAAGAAAAAAAAGGTATTAGACAGATTTTAAATGACAGTCCAGAAATCACAATTATAGATGAAGACACAGCATACTTAGTTTGCACATCACACCTCCTCCTTGAAACCTTTCAGAAAGGAGCCATTTAGAGAATCACACAGATATGAACATTTTATGCACTATTTTGGTAAATGTGTGTATGTATTTGGATATTGATTTAGCCTAGCAAGAAAAGTAAAAGAATTTTATCAAATTGTTGTAAAGTATCTTTCTGGTGTTATATTTTGAATAGTTTTGAAAGGAGATTTCATTAATGGTTGCATGGTAAGATGTGGTAACTAATAGAGCATCTAAAAGGTAATCTATAGAAGTGAAATTGACACTTTGAGATGGGAGACTTTGAACAGCCCTGTATCAATTGTTGAGAAACAGATTATTTTTTCATACTATTTGCTGAACTCTTTATTTAGAATAAAGTTAATCTTATGTGTATAAAGTTAATGGAAAATATATCTTAGTAAAAAAACTAAGAATGAGAATAAGAGAGGGAGGAGGAAGAAGGGTGGGAGTGCAGGTGGGAGGAAGGGTAGGGTTGGAAGAATGACTATGTTCCGGCCGGCGCCACGGCTCACTAGGCTAATCCTCCGCCTTGCGGAGCCGGCACACCGGGTTCTAGTCCCGGTCGGGGTGCTGGATTCTGTCCCGGTTGCCCCTCTTCCAGGCCAGCTCTCTGCTGTGGCCAGGGAGTGCAGTGGAGGATGGCCCAAGTCCTTGGGCCCTGCACCCCATGGGAGACCAGGAGAAGTACCTGACTCCTGCCTTCGGATCAGCGCAGTGCGCCAGCCACAGCGCACCAGCTGTGGCAGCCATTGGAAGGTGAACCAACGGCAAAGGAAGACCTTTCTCTCTCTCTCTCTCTCTCACTGTCCACTCTGCCTGTCAAAAAATAAAAAAAAAAAATTTAAAAATTTTAAAAAATGACTATGTTCCTAAAGTTGTATTTATAAAATGCATGAAGTTTGAATACCTTAAATAAAAGATTTCTGAGTAAAAAAAAAAAAAAACTAAATCTCAGTTTCTTCTGAGTAAAATATGATTTACAGTAAAGAGTGGAGTTTAAAGAAGTTAATTGAATCAGAGGAAATTATCCTGTGGATCATTTCTGAATTCATGAACTGAGATAACATGACCATGTTGACTAGTTCCCCTTAGCAATTTTACCCAAGCCCCTTTATCTACAAAAGAGAAAACATGGTTCATTTCATTCTATATGAGTCAGTATTTTGTTGCTTTACACTATTTACACAATAGCATCTGTTTAATCAAATGAAATTCCTACTCTAGTTGCTACATAAAAGATCAATCATTATATCATAACATCTGTACAAATAAAATTTCTAGATATGTATGAGGTTTGAAAAATTTTATATCATTTATCATGTTCCCACAGCTTGTCCTCATGCTGTGCTGAAGAATCCAATTTGAAGATAAATTTTCACTCAGTCTGAAATATAATTTGACATAAAACTAGTTCATCACTATATTTCTTTGTAGTTGATATCATATATTTTTAGAATAATAACTCATTCCATGTTTAAAACAGATAAGCACTGTGTTATTTATCTATGAAAATATGGTAAGGGACATTTTAACATCTGGTGAGCAAAATAAAGTCATGACTACTTCACTTATGGTAGAAAGAGTATCAGGGAAGCAACTTGCCTAACAGAAATTCTTGGACAGGAGAAAAAGGGAAAAAAGGAGCAAGCAAAACTTGCCAAGAGACTATGACTACGCTTGGAGCCTTTTCCCTAGACTCAGCTAGTATTTATAATAACTCCATTAGGTAGGCATCATTCCATTTATGAATGAAGCCAACTAATATCAAAGACTTTGTTATTTCACAACTAAAAATGGTGGAGTTGGGATTCAGGCCCAGCTCTGTCTCACTTCGTGAGGTTATGCAGCCCTGATATTCAAGGTAATTGGACAACGGATCCACTCTGGAAAAGTGAGCATGTAAAAGTAAAAGAAATTGAGGGCTTAGAGACTCAACCTCAGAAAACAACACAAGAGGCAGAATTAGTTAAGGGGAGAATCAGGAGTTCCTACAATTACCAACACAAAGAAAAGAAAATTTCAAAAGAAAGAACGAAAATGTTAAGCATCAGAAAGCTGCTTAAAACAGAACAGACTGACCACTTGTTAATGAGATCATCATTAATCTAAATAAACACCAATAAATCATCAGTGTTGCCTTCTTCTCCCCCATCAGTTACCAGAACCCAACTGAATCTTCCTTTCTATTTTTCTGGCTCCCACCCAATCTCAGACCCCTCATTTCACAGTTGAGCAACTCCAGAAGCGTGTTCTCATTACTTTCTTTTCTGTAAGTTCTTATATTCTATATTTTCTCCCAAAAAGCTTTTATTATCCTCATAGTCAGGAAAAAAAGAAATCATAATTAAAAGAAAAAGATTTTCAAAATTTAGTTCAAGAGGAAAGTACTAACCCAGCTTATTTCTATATGTAATAAACACAATCTGTAAATTATGAAGAATCATTTAAATTACTGTTGATTTGCTATCATTTTAAATTAAAGCAATGAAAGGATAATTCATATAAAAGCTTGGCAGCAATAAAAAACCATAAAGTGTTTAAACAACTATTTTAAACCATATTTCAAAGTATGTTTTTTGAAATTTGGTTGTATTTTACTTCTTAAAGTCAAAAACAGCATTCCCCATAGTACAGTTTCACCTGCTGCTTCCCAGGGTGTGGGAGAAGCTGTAATTGAGAGCAGACAAGGGCTGAATCCAGGTACTCCAATATCAAATGCAGCCATCACAACCCAAGTCAACCACCAGGACAAACACCTGTCCCTAAGTCAACTTTTAAATACATAGAAATAAATTTTGCTTCTTCACAAAGTTGGTCCACTTCAGCATCTCTGTAAAAAATCTATCAAAGTTCTCCCATAGCAAATCATTATTAACTTACACAGAGACTAATAATCCAATAATCTGGTATGCAGTAAATTGGCCCATGCTATTTCCCCCCTACATCAGGACATTTTTGATCAATGTAAGAAGCTATAAGAGAACACATCATTGTGGCCATCAAGACCATGAACCCTAACATGTACATTTTTAGGACATTTCCCCATCCTCCCACATATGTACCAACTATATTCTTAAAGATATGGTATAATGCAAGCTCTAAAACTCTATTTTAGCCATCCATAAGTAAGATAACCTTCAACAAAAAAATTAGGTATTTATTTAATGAATACAAATTTTCATATGCACAGCTTTTAGGGATATAGTGTTTCTTCCCCCCATTGCCAACCCTCCATCCCCACTCCCATCCACCTCCACTCCCTCTCCTATTCCATATTCCATTAAGATTAATTTTTAGTTGACTCATATACAGAAGACCAACTCTACACTAAGTAGAAATTTCAATTATTTACACCCACACAGAAACACAAAGTATAAAGTACAGTTGGAAGACAAGTTTTATCATTAATTCTCATAGTACAACCCATTAAGGACAGAGGTCCAATATGGGGAACAAGTGCACAGTGACTCCTGTTGATTTAACAACTGACATTCTTTTTTATGACATCAGTGATCATCCTAGGCTCTTTGACATTAGTTGCCAAGGTTATGGAAGACTTTTGGGTCCACAAACTCTGTTGGTATTTAGACAGCCCATAAGCAATGTGGAAGTTCTCTCCTCCCTTGAGAGAAAAGTACATCCTTCGTTCATGGCCCCTTCTTTTCACTGGGGTCTCACTCACAGAGATCTTCCATGCAGAAGAGTTTTTGCCACTATGTCTTGGCTTTCCATGCCTGAAATGCTCTCATGGGCTTTTCAGCCAGATCTGAATGCCTTAGGGGTTGATTCTGAGGTCAGAATGTGGTTTAGGGTGTTTGTCATTCTATGAATCTGCTGTGTGGACAGCTTCCCATGTTGGAACTTTCTCTCCTTTGTAATTCTATCTAAGGTTATTATTAGGTACTTGGTCTTATTTATTTGACCTATGGTTTGACTTAAGGTTCTATCTATATGATCAATTCCGTACTTAATATGATAACTTTCTCACATAAAAAGGGACCCAGCTAAATGGGATTTGGAGTCCCATGGCAAGATTTAGCTTCACCCTTAGGGGTAAGTCTGTGGGAATGTGGGCTGATCTGTACATCTCCTCCCTCTCTCATTCCCCCTCTTATTTTTACCTGGGATCTATTTTTCAATTGACTTAATACACCTATGATTATCCTATGTTAAGTAAAGAGTTCAACAATTTTTTTTAAAGAATCAGCATTATACTATGTATTTGTACCTACTGTAGGACCCAAAGAGTCATTCCTTTCAGTTCATCAGCAAAAGCTATTCATTTCAAAAAAAAGAATGCCAACCATTTTGCAAGTGCATATTCCTTTCTTTAGAATTTTTTTTGACAAAAATTATCATTAGCTAGACAAAATCCTGAAATAGTTAACATATTAACATCCCCATGGATTACAAAAAGTGATTTTACATTCCTTATGCACAATAGTGTTTTATTAAAAGGAATGATTTTCTGGCAATTTGTCTATCAAAATCTCTCAGACTAAGGGTAATAATTTGTTTTAATGGCAAACTATGAAGTCCTTTATAATATGTCTTACTAGAGTTGCTTCAGATATATTTCAAAAGAATGGAATAATTAGTCTTTAAAAGAAAGGCAATTATTTCACTGTACTTACTACTGATCAGGTTTTGATTGTGCAGGCTTATGACTAGAAGGGTGCTAATACTAAGATTCAAATACTAGCAATATGAATTATTAAAAGATTAGAAAATTAGATTGATATAAAAGGGGAGAAAAATTGGAAGGATACAGGAAAAACATGTGACAATATAAACCCACATGGCTCTTGATATCAGCTAGGAAAGATCAGTAAGGACTTCATGATAGCACAGATAATAAGTCCAGGCTAGAAATTAGAAAGAACCAGCTAGGGCCAGGCATTTGACACAGGAATTAAGACACCATTGCATCCTGTATCTGAGTGCCTTAGTTTCCATATCCACTTCTAATTCTAGTTTCCTCCTAATGCATACCCTGGCAGGCAGCAGGTAATGGCTCAAGTAGTTGGGTCCCTGGCACCCACTTGGGAGGCCTAGATGAAGTTCCAGGATCCTGGCTTCAGCCTGACCTAGCCCAGGCAGTTGTAGGCATTTGCAGAGTGGGGAGTGAAACAGTTGATGAGAGATTTTTGACTCTGTCTCTTCACCTTTTGGGGAAAGAAAAAATAAATAAACCTGGGGTCAGTATTGTGACACAGTAGGTTAGGCCACAGACTGTGACATTAGGCTCCCATTTGAGCAATGGTTCATGATCTGGGTGATTTGCTTCCAATCCAGCTACCTGCTCATGCAAAAGTACATGAGAAAGCAGAAGATGACCCAAGTATTTATCCCGTGTCACCCAAATGGGAAATCCAGAGGGAGTTCCAGGCACCTGGCTTTAGCCTAGACCAGAGTCAGCCATTGTGGCCATTTGGGGAATGAGCCATCAGATGAAAGATCTCTAACTCTGCCTTTTCAAACACACAAAGCTTTTAATAAAATCCAATAAATAAAAACTTTAACTTTTTTTAATAGAAAGAACTATCCAATTTAAAGCTTGTAGGTTCCTCCAACCCACTGCTGTGTGAAAGACTCTGCTTCACTGCAAATTGTTATGAAGATGATGTACAAACTGATAATCTGAACACTGTTAAAAAAAAAAGCCCTCTCTCGGGGGCTGGTGTCGTGGCTCACTTGGTTAATGCTCCGCCTGCAACGCCGGCATCCCATATGGGTGCCAGGTTCTAGTCCCAGCTGCTCCTCTTCCAGTTCAGCTCTCTGCTGTGGCCCGGGAAGGCAGTGGAGGATGGCCCAAGTGCTTGGGCCCCTGCACCCACATGGGAGACTGGGAGGAAGCACCTGGCTCCTGGCTTCAGATTGACATAGTTCTGGCCGTGGCGGCCATTTGGGGAGTGAACCAACAGAAGGAAGATCTTTCTCTCTGTCTCTCTCTCTCTCTCTCACTAACTATCTGTCAAATAAAAAAAATTTTCATAAAAAAAAACCCCTCTCTGGAACTTTATACCAGGTTCCTGCCCTACCTGTTGTCACTGAGTCCTCTAGCTCTCCACTGCTCACTTTCCCTAAATACATATTTGCTATGTGGACCAGATGCCATGAGAAACTGTCAACATACAATGGTGAGCAAGAGAATCCCTTCCTTTCCTTCATGTAACATAGACCGTCCTAGAAGAGATGAACCATCCAATGAGAAATAAGAAATAAAGGATGATAAGTCATTGATACGATGGAATCCAGCTTTCTATAGCAGCACATGAGCAGGAGAGCAAAAGCTTGAGGGGAGCAGTTTAAGCTAGGAATTGAAGGCCGAGAGGATAAACAGTATCCCAGGACACCGCGGGTAAAACCCTAGTTATAAGAAAAGGATGGGAAAGAACAGGAAAACATGAAATGTGGCCAAAGGGCAACCAAGAGAGGGAGATGTGAGAGAGAAACCTGCACACCTGACAAAGCCTTTGTCAAAGATCATATTAGACACATCCACATTTGTGTTGATTCAAGATTTAACAGTTTTCATTTCAGAATGATTGTTCTGGCCTTGGGATGGAGAACAGCATAGAGGAATAGGGGAAACCCACCAGTAGACTATCATTATTATCACCCAAGGGAAGATATTAGTAGGACTACAGCAGTAGCCAAAGGAATAGGAAAAAGTGAATTGAGCTGCAACAAACAAGGGGGTATAGATAACTCTTGGATATGCTGATTTCATTTCATTTGGGTAAATTCCCAGGAGTGGGATGGCTAGGTTATATGGTAGATCTATTTTCAGATTTCTAAGGAAGCTCCATGCTGTCTTCCATAATGGTTTTACTAGTTTCTATTCCCACCAACAATGTATTAGGGTGCCTTTCCCCCAACATCCTCGTCAGCATTTATTATTACTTTTTAATTTTTGGATTACAGCTATTGTAATTGGGGTGAGGTGAAGCCTCGTTGTGGTTTTTATTTGCATTATCCTGATGGCTAGTGATCCTGTGTTTGTGTTGAACAATGACCACCATTCTCTGAAAGAGGTCAAGGGGAGGAACAGATTGAGTGGGTATGGAGGAGTAATAAATTCAATCTGACCCAGTTTTAGATTCAGATGCTCAACTTGAGATCAGGCCCTAGTTCCTAGAGTTCCCCTAAGTATACTTCAAATGAAATCCACAATTAGTAGTACCAATGATTCCCAACCATCTTCAGCAACCTCTTTTTCACAGGAATGATTCTGGCCTCTGATATTTTGAACTATGTTGTTTTTTGCCTGTGTTGTTAGATAATTAATCTTATAGAGACCAACATCAACCTTTGCTGAAAGAAGTAAAAGTTTTTCAACTTAGAAACAATCTTGCTAAAAGAAACATTAATGGGTATGCATCATAATTGCCAGTTAATCTATTTCTAATCTTTTTTTAATAAAAAAAATTGAAAGTTCAGGTTCAACCCCATGAATCATGCTCTTGTTCAGACATATTTGACATTTCCAATTTTAACCATGTCATTAGATGGAAAAAGTTCATGATTTAGTAAGTCAAGCAAAGCTCACTGATCCTCCAATATTTAATTAGAAAATTCTCAAGTTTTCAGGGAACACTATTAGTCCCATCTATTAACATTAGGGAACAGAAACACCGCAACATATTCATCAGAGGCTAAATCATTTGGATGAATGCTCACATATGCAGTAAATATTCAAAACTGTAGACAAAGGACAAAGTTAATGGTGCTGCTTCATTTACATGAATCTTCCATATTTGTTTTTAGTTAACAGTGAAAGTATTCTTATACTTCCCATTAAAATAAACATATTAAGGCAATAAATGCATACTCTATATTTTCTTTCTATAACAACAGCATTACTGAAGAAAATAAAAAAGCATTTGTCCTTTTTGTCATTTGAATTGTATAAGAAATTGTAACGATCTAACAACCTAAGAACATCAATGTCAGGAGCTTCTTCCACAACAGCCACTGTTGTGGTCCTGAGCCATAAGTACTCACTACATTATACTTTCAAAATAGTTGATTTCCTGTTTCTTATTAGGTACCTACAAAATGGTTTTTTAAAACCTAAGACATTAAGAGGATAAATATTTAGAAAATAGGAGAAAAAATAAAGACTATAAAAAACCTTACTGGTATATATTTTTAAAACAGAAGCTAAAACCACGTCTTATCAGTGCATACAATCCTTTATCTGGGTTCTTCTGGTATTAATCTAATGCTTTGGCCTAGACCTTCTCTTAAGCATTTTCCTACTCCCTACTCATCCTTTCTGTTTATATCACTGCCTTCAAACATTTCCTTTGCTAAAGTATTTGTTTTAAATAAGTTGTTCTTCTTCAGGAGTAATAGGTGTAAATTATGTGTTAAATGGAAGTGATTTAAACTCTTTAAGGTTCATTTATCCTACCCATATATCTGAAATAAAAAGCTGTTATAAGAATTAACTAAGCTAATACAGAAGAAAGACTTAAAACAGTGCTTGGTAGGTAGAACAATGACTGTCAGCTCTCATTATATCATCTCCTTGGAAGTCTGAGTGAGCAAATTAGGAAGGACACACTACAGTTGCCCATCATTATGAGGAAGAATGACCTTCATAAGTCCTCTCATGACAGTGCAATGGCTTGAAGGGATGCCCATATTAAGCTTATGTCTTCAGCAAGGTAACTTTCAGCATCCTAAGAAGATTCCACTGACCTCAAAATATACTTTCTGGATTATTTATTTGTTGGGACTAACTTTATCAAGAGATGAGGGCTAGGGGACGATGTGCTAATAATCTGGGACTGGCTTCATAAACAAACAGCTGCCTCCTGAGCAGCCAGCATGACATCATTGGTTTGTGTTGTGTGTGCACTATCACCATCTAATAAAGTTTTCACTGTAGGAAGAGAGGATGAAGTTTATTCTCAACTATAGAAAAGAGGATAGAAAAATGTGCACATAATTTTCTGTACAGTTGAATTACATGGTTTCTTTAAGCAAAAATCAAGTAGCAATTATAGTTCTAAACTCAGCCCATTACTTTTGGGCTGTCAGATTTTTAGGAGTTCTCTGACAGCCTTCACTACTGCACTCCCAGCTTATTTTGCCTTATGTCTTAATTAGATTAAACTGCATCACTTGAGTCTGAGATCATACTAAATCACAAGTAGAGAAGCTAATGAACCCAAATGCTGAGCTACAGTTCTTAAAACCAAATGGGGGGCCGGTGCTGCGGCTCACTAGGCTAATCCTCCACCTTGTGGCGCCAGCACACCGGGTTCTAGTCCTGGTTGGGGTGCTGGATTCTGTCCCGGTTGCCCCTCTTCCAGGCCAGCTCTCTGCTGTGGCCAGGGAGTGCAGTGGAGGATGGCCCAGGTGCTTGGGCCCTGCACCCCATGGGAGACCAGGGTAAGCACCTGGCTCCTGCCATCGGATCAGTGTGGTGCGCCGGCCACAACGTGCCAGCCACAGTGGCCATTGGAGGGTGAACCAACAGCAAAGGAAGCCCTGTCTGTCTGTCTCTCTCTCTCACTGTCCACTCCGCCTGTCAAAAAAAATTAAAAAAAAAAAAACAAATGGGGAAAGCCGCTTCCCCACCGACACACAGAGATAGAGAAATTGTGAAAAATGGTCAATTTAGTTACCTTTCCAAATACACAATCAGCAAGTCTCATTCATCTAGCACTACTAGTGAAAATACACATGTAAATTTCATTCCTTCACTACTAAACTTAAAAAAGGTAATAAATTAGTTAAATCCCCATATATATTGTCTAAATAAGGACTTTCAAAATGCATAGTACATAAAACATTTTAAATCCATGGCATTAAATACTCTTTCATATTCAATTGTATTTATAAGGATCCAGGAATCTAAAAAAAAAAAAATAGAAAATACAATTAAAAGAGAAAGTTATCTTTTAACAGATGGTGAAAAATCAATGTTAACATCTACTATCTAAGAAATAAAGTTTGTAATCAGAAGAAAAAAAAAAGAGAATGTTCATTACACCTCGAACTAAACAAAATTCCATCACAAATTTTGAGAATAGTTGAACAAAACATTTGAATTCTCCACTTTTTTCTTTAGTTACTACAACTTTGTATAGCTCACATGTGAATAACACAGTATAAAATAACCTAAAACAGTAGCCAGCGCCATGGCTCACATGGCTAATCCTCCACCTGAGGCCCCGGCATCCCATATGGGCAGTGGGTTCTAGTCCCAGTTGTTGCTCTTCCAGGCCAGCTCTCTGCTGTGGCTTGGGAAGGCAGTGGAGGATAGCCCAAGTGCTTGGGCCCCTGCACCCGCATGAAAGACCAGGAAGAAGCACCTGGCTCCTAGCTTTGGATCGATGCAGCGCTGGCCATAACAGCCACTTGGGGAGTGAACCAATGGAAGGAAGACCTTTCTCTCTGTCTCTCTCTCTCACTGTCTGTAACTGTATAATAAAACTAAATAAATACCCTAAAACAGCATTCATCAAATCTGGCTTCATTTGAGGTTTGGATCTAGTTCATTTTATTGTCTTTCCTTAGTTATAACACACATTCATCAAGATCATTTTATTAATATGGAAAATTTGTGCATTGTAGAAGAAATTATTTGGCGAGAAGTATAATGCTTTTAAATGTTGAACATAATTTACATAAAATCTGGACTTCAGGAGGTGGCTCTGTGGCTCACTTGGTTAGTCCTCTGCCTGCCATGCCAGCATCCCATATGGGCACTGGGTTCTAGTCCCGGTTTGCTCCTCTTCCAGTCCAGCTCTCTGCTGTGGCCTGGGAGGGCAGAGGACGATGGCCCAAGTGCTTGGGCCCCTGCTTGGGAGACCAGGAAGAAGCACCTGGCTCCTGGCTTCGGATCAGCGTGATGCACCGGCCGTAGCAGCCATTTGGGGAGTGAACCAATGGAAAGGAAGACCTTTCTCTCAGTCTCTCTCTCTTATTGTCTGTGACTCTACCTGTCAAATAAAAAAAAAAAAATCTGGACTTCAAGTAATCATCATGCTCATTAAAAATTCACTTTTTAATTTTTTAAAAAAAGGTGTGAATCTCTGCAATATTACAAAGAAAACAGTGAACAAAACATGATTACTTTTGACACACATAGTGTCATAAGCTTCAGAGATTTGGGTGACTAAAGTATGTTTATTATCAAGCATTTTTCTTTATGTTACACTCTTTTTCCCAGTGAAAATTACAGAAAGTATTTTTCTCCTTTTAATATTTAATGTTGAGAATTAATGTTGTTTGAGATTGGAAAGAAATGACCACTGTTCAAGTTTACAAAGCACATGGAACATAGCCCTAGTATGCATAGCCCACTTCTAGAAAGATATAGGAGCCATCAGTTACTAAGATTTCTACTGGGTAAGTGAGAAGTTTGGCTTAGGGGTTGGGTGTAAGATTTCTTCTAGCTTTTTGTTCTAAAGCAATGAACACATGTAACCTACTCAGAAATAACAAAACATTCCTTTTTTAACTTTTATTTAATAAATATAAATTTCCAAAGTACAACTTTTGAATTATAGTGGCTTTTCCCCCCATAACCTCCCTCCCACCCACAACCATCCCATTTCCCACTCCCTCTCCCATCCCATTCTTCATCACGATTCATTTTCAATTATCTTTATATATAGAAGATCAACTTAGTATACACTAAGTAAAGATTTCAACAGACTGTATCCACAAAGACACACAAAGTATAGAGTACTGTTTGGATAGTAGTTTTACCATTAATTCGCACAACACATTAAGGACAGAGGTCCTAAATGAAAGATCTCTGTGAGATCCCAGCGGAAAGAACGAGCCATCAAAGAAGACAGTACCTTTCTCTGAAGGGAGGAGACAAAACATTCCTTTTAAAAAAAAAATTTATTTTGAAAATCAGAGCTACAAGGGAAGAGGGGAATAAGGAGAGAGACAGAGAGAGAGAAAGGGGGGAGGGACGGAGGAAGAAGAGGGTGAGAGAGAGATATCTGTCATCAGCTGGTTCACTTCCCAGATGGCAGCAATAGGCAGCCCTGTGCCAGACTGAAGCCAGGTACTTCATCTGGGTCTCCCACATGGGTGGCAGGGGCCCAAGCACTTGGGCCATCTTCTGCTGCTGTCCAAGGGGAGCTGGATTGGAAGTCAAGCAGCCAGGACTTGAACTGGGGCCTATATAGGATGCTGGCATCACAGGTGGCAGCTTTACCCACTACATCACAAAGCCGACCCCAAAATCTTCTAAAATAAAGTATATATAGCCAATGACATACACCAAATTCAATACTATCAATTGTTAGACAATGATTATGGATTAATCATGATAATCTAATATGTATAAATCATAAAGAGTAACAAAAGGACTGGTGCCATGGTGTGGTAGGTTAAGTTTCTACCTGTGGTGCCAGTATCCCATATGGACACTGGTTCGAGTTCCGGCTGTTCCACTTCCAATCCAGCTCCCTGCTGATGCCCTGGGAACAGAATGGAAGATGGCCCAAGTGCTTGGGTCCCTGCACCTACATGGTAGACCCAGAAGAAGCTCCTGGCTACAATCAGCCTAGCTCTGGCCTTTGCAGCCATTTGGGGAGTGAATCAGTGGATGCTAAACCATTCTGTTTCTGCCTCTCAAATAAATCTTTAAAATATATTTAAAAATCTTTTTAAAAGAGTAATGTTGAGAAGCACAAGTTGAGTATCCTTTATCTGAAATGCTGGGATCAGATTTGGGATTTTTTCCAGAATGAGGATATCTGCATATACAAAATCAGATTTCATGAGGATGAGCTCCAAGTCAAAACATGAAATTCCATCATCCTTAAACTGGAAGCTAGTTTTATACAATATTTTTAGTGTACCTGCATTTTGACTGCAACCTGTGGCAACTGACCTCATGACCCTAATTCTGGCTCAGATACTTACTAATTCCATTGTAGAATTTTCCACTTGGAGCACCACATGTCAGCACTCAAAAAGTTCCAAATTTTTACGTATTTCAGATTTTGATTTTCAGATTTGAGGTATCCACCTATACTTCTCTTTCACTGCTCAAGGGAGACAAACCCAGATTCCTTGGCACTCAGCAAAGAGATGGCCCTACAGCTAAGTGTGAGTTGGTTCAACCAAAGGACAACTTGGCCAGCCTCAGATTCATAGACTCTTCCTCTGTAAGGAGACCACTTTGTCAACCAGGAGGCTTCCCTTAGTTCCCACTTTCAAGGGTGCCACCCTTCTCTCCATCCCTATAAATTGATGGAGCCTAGAGGGGCATGTCTCTGCTAGGACCTTCAGGAGAATGTAGTTGGATAATGCATCAGGGTGATTTAGAGATTCCAGCACACGTGGCTACCTCTTCCCTCTCAAGTTTTGCTCTCAATAGCTCAGTCTCACATTTATACCATGAGACGCTAATGGTCTAGTTAATCAAGCCCGCTTCGCACAAATCCATACCAATTCATTTATTCAGTAAATATTCATTGAATTCTACCATGTGTTAGGCCCTTTGTTAGGCATTATAAAACCTGCAGCATATAATTCTTTTATAAACCTGGAATCCGAAGACCATAATTATCTAATACTTAGCCAACATAATTATTCTATTTCCTTTATTGGACTACCTAGGTGACAGCCTTGTTCTCAATGCTTACTACACATTATTTTTAATTCGTAACAAATATTAATAAGGAAAAGCAATTTGTTATGTCCAAACAGTGACTAAGTGGATGAGGCAGAATTAAGGCCAGTTCTGTCTGGTTCCAAAGCCTCAGTGTCTTCCACTGGCTCCCTGCTCCCACCTCAACTGAAAATAGTTAACTTCTTTTTTGCATCAATTTTGAACATAACCACTTTTCATTACTATTGTTACTTAAAATGCTTAAATGGAAAACTCCTAATAATATACAGAAGCAAAGCTAAAATGTAAATTTAATCATCAAGTAATAATCTTAGCTGTTGAAAGAAGTTTAAATAAAAAATTCCCAACTTTATAGTGAACCAAATTCTTCCTTACCTAGCTGAAAATTGTATCATTTCTTTTTCCCTTCTTTTCTCTTTCACCTAAAATAAGAGACTATTAAAGAGAATAGTCTTTCCTTTGCTAAAATAAATTAAGAGAATATAGTTCTTGCACTTACATGATAAGGCACTCCTAGGGGACAAACTATGTCAACTTCTACCTTGTCTTCACAGTAATGTAAAAATCCCATCTACCATCTTGTATTTGCTCTTCAGAGGCCTAACTTTTCTTTTTTTTTTTTTTTTGACAGGCAGAGTGGACAGTGAGAGAGAGAGACAGAGAGAAAGGTCTTCCTTTGCCGTTGGTTCACTCTCCAATGGCTGCCGCAGCTGGCGCGCTGCGGCCGGTGCACTGCGGCCGGCACACCGCGCTGATCCGATGGCAGGAGCCAGGAGCCAGGTGCTTTTCCTGGTCTCCCATGGGGTGCAGGACCAAGCACCTGGGCCATCCTCCACTGCACTCCCTGGCCACAGCAGAGAGCTGGCCTGGAAGAGGGGCAACCGGGACAGAATCCGGTGCCCCAACTGGGACTAGAACCTGGTGTGCCAGCGCCGCTAGGCAGAGGATTAGCCTAGTGAGCCGTGGCGCCAGCCTAGAGGCCTAACTTTTCAAAGCCTCTGCAATCCATTATATTAAATATTATGGAGTGTCAGTCAGACTCTAGGAAGTATGTAGAAGAGAAATTTGACCATCTTTCCAGGGAGATCTTTTATATATATATATATACACACATACACACACATACATACACACACACACACATACCAACTTTCAACCCTGATCACCATAGTTATTTTTCATCCTAATTTCCTTTATATTTTGAATCTTAAAATGGAAGTTGAGAACCTAGGTAGAGTATGTAACTTTTATAGTACTCATGCTGAACTTTCTCAAAGAATTTATAGGGAAAACACTGCCAAATCCTCTTGATGTTCTAACAATGTTTTCATTGTAAATTCTATCTATCTTCAGGAAATTCTCATTCAACTGGATATATAAAATTAAGAACTAAGCCTTATCTTTCCAGCATACAGAGTGAAATTTTTCATTAACTTGTACAACCCAGTGTGTAAATTAAATACCAACAGCCACATGTAATCATTAAAACACATCAAACTGTTCCTGCCCTTATATGGCCAAATTTTAAAATAAGAATACACTTTGAAAATCATCACTTAACCCAACTCCATGACTGAGTGCTGAACACAGGCAATTATGAGAATTCTGGCAAGGCTTAGGCAAATAAGTGTTCACTGGTATTTATACTTGTTCCCCAACTCTTTATGAAGCTCTGAAAACAGAATTTGTCAATCAAGTGGATATGAAGTATGTACTATGGGTGAGGCACTGTATAGGCCAGACAGGGCCAGAAATGAGCAACGGAACTGCAA
Organism: Oryctolagus cuniculus; assembly: GCF_964237555.1. Taxonomy (NCBI): domain Eukaryota; kingdom Metazoa; phylum Chordata; class Mammalia; order Lagomorpha; family Leporidae; genus Oryctolagus; species Oryctolagus cuniculus. The sequence continues at coordinate 74,410 of NW_027208225.1, read as the reverse complement.
AGAGGTAGTACTATGGAGGTCAGTTCTAACAGAGCTAACTCTGCCTGGCAGATTTAGGTTTATCATCTCAACTCTCATTTCATCAGGTCATAAATACATAGGCATTTACCAGGTAGAGCACAAAAGTGGAGGAGACAGGGACATGAACAAAGCCAATCTGAGGGATTGGGAGGCTTCCAATGGAAAGGAACTAAGCGATGCCTCAAGCAGGACTCAAATGTTTGTGTGGTATCAATTTGGGCTTTATTCAAAAAGCAGTAGGGAAGAAATAGAGGCATATAAGCATGATATAAAAAGTATATTTTAGAAATGTCTTAGAGGCTGGAGTTGAGGCTCAATGAGTTAGGCATCTGCCTGCATCACCCCGGCATCTTATATGAGCCCAGTTCAAGTCCTGGCTGCTCCACTTCCAATCCAGTTCCCTGTTAATGTGCCTGGGAAAGCAAAAGATGGCCCAAGTCCTTGGGGCCCTGCACTGATGTGAAAGACATGGATGGGCCAGCATCAAGGCTCAATAGGCTAATCCTCTACCTGTGGCGCCAGCACACCGGGTTCTAGTCCCGGTCGGGGCGCTGGATTCTGTCCCGGTTGCCCCTCTTCCAGGCCAGCTCTCTGCTATGGCCCGGGAGTGCAGTGGAGGATGGCGCAAGTGCTTGGGCCCTGCACCCCATGGGAGACCAGGAGAAGCACCTGGCTCCTGGCTTTGGATCAGCGCAATGCACCAGCCACAGTGCGGCAGCCCTGGCAGCCATTGGAGAGTGAACCAACGGCAAAGGAAGACCGTTCTCTCTGTCTCTCTCACTGTCCACTCTGCCTGTCAAAAAAAAAAAAAAAAAAGACATGGATGAAGCTCCTGGCTCCTGGCTGTGGCCTGGCCCAGCCAAGGCCTGACATTACAGCTATTTGGGGAATGAACCAGCAGATGGAGGATTGATTCTCTCTCTGCTCCACACTCTGTAACTTTGCCTTTCAACTAAATAAAATAAATCAGAAATGTATGTTCTGTGAAGAATCAACAGTGGAAGGAAGAAAAGGAGAGGAAAGAAAGATGTCTGAACTACGTCCATGACAGAGTATGAAGAGATCAAATGCCAGGTGCAGTATTATTTTATAGGCTCCTACAGTCATAGTTCCTCTAAAATAAACTGAGAAAGCCAGTGAGCTTGGGTTATCAAAAAGTCATTATCCGAATTACTAAGTAGATGTCTTCCAAAACACAATGAGATTTTTAAGTTAAAACAATTCTCTAAGAATTTTTTTTATTAAACTAGATGCTTAAAATTGAAATTTTAATTGAACTCAAATCAGCAAAGTGCTATGTAGAGCTTCATATATTTCTGTGGAAGGACCAAACTGTCCCTGAACTACACCAGCAAACTGGCTGTTGAATAATAATGAGTACATATAAAATTAATGCATCATTTATATTTCTTGTTTCCCAGAAGATAATAAAATGCCAAGTTGTCAAAATACTATGCTTGCATATGATTACTTCTGAATAGAGATATTAGTTCACTGAAAGTAATTGCATTTCACCCATCCCAATGTTTTCCAATTATTATCAAACACTAAAGGTTTCTTTCCCAGTTGGTCTCAAACCTTATTTCCAGGTTAATAATATCCCTGTGAATCAACATAAAACCCATCATTATAAAGTTAGAAAAAGAAGAGACCAACACTTGTTGAAAATGGTATTACCTTAGATGCATATTGTAAAAGTAATGTCCATCAGATTTTTTGTCTAGGTTGATATAGGCAACAAATGAAATAGTATGAAATTAGTTATAAATTTTAAAATTAAAATAAATTAAGGAATACTTTAAAAGTCATTTCTTCTATATTAGGCAAAAATCAAGATTACCTAACACACAAGCCATCAATCTTCTTTCCTCCAAATTTATAACACGTAGAGTCAGAATCAACTTGAAAACCAATTGTGCACTAGGTTAGGTCTCCTATCCCAAATATTTTAAAGTATCTTGTATTTTCTTTCAATAGGGGTTGCATCCACCTTTTTGATTTAAAAAAAATCTTAAAAATTCAAAATCTACCTTTCTAATTCTGTAATTGAAATATTCTAATTTGCTGTGCACAATTACTTTCATCTCAAAATTTTCAAGTAATATGGGACATAACCAAAAGATAGAGAAAAAATTTTGTTTTAATAAGCTCTTAATGAATAGACAACTACTATTTTTAGCTTTAGACTGGTTTACAGAAGAAGTCATTTCCATATATCAGTTAACAAAAAAGACAGCATATTATTTTCTTCCATGTAATAAAAAATACAGATTCTTTTATCTAATATTCTACATTAATATCACTGAATAGCTGAAAAATATGCTAAAATGTCCTAAGGTAAAGAGGCACTTCAAAATACTAAAAATTACTTGTTATTTTTTAAATAATTTAAGGATCCAGAGAAATATATAATGTAAACTAAGTAATTAAGAATCTTGATTGTTGCTTTTCTTCCAGTCCAGCTCTCTACTGTGGCCCAGGAAGGCAGTGGAAGATGGCCCAAGTGCTGGGGCCCTGCGCCCGCATGGGAGACCAGGAGGAAGCACCTGGCTCCTGGCTTCAGATGGGTGCAGCATGCCTGCCATAACGGCCATTTGGGGAGTGAACCAACAGAAGGAAGACCTTTCACTCTTTCTCTCTCCTCACTGTCTAACTCTGCCTGTCCAAAAAAAAAAAAAAAAAAAAAAAAAAAAAAAAAAAAAAAAAAGAATTGAAAATATGAATGAGAAAATCACATTTTATATGTAACCAGAAAGTGATTACCAAATTAAATAAGTGAATTGACATAATGATTTAAGTAGATTGGTATAAAAGGTACAACTACAATACAAATTGTTTAGGAACAATGGTACATTATACTGTATATATTCTTACATAACACACATTAATTTCTTGAAGAAAATTTTCTTTTTCTTTTTCTTTGACAGGTAGTGTTATGGACAGTGAGAGAGAGAGAAAGGTCTTCCTTCTGTTGGTTCACACCCCACGTGGCCGCCAAGGCTGGTGCTGCACCAATCCAAAGCCAAGAGCAAGGTGCTTCCTCCTGGTCTCCCATGCAGGTGCAGGAGCCCAAACACTTGGGCCATCCTCCACTGCCCTCCCAGGCCACAGCAGAGAGCTGGACTGGAAGAGGAGCAACCAGGATTAGAACTTGGTGCCCATATGGGATGCTGGCGCCACAGGTGGAGGATTAACCAAGTGAGTCACACCACTGGCCCTTCTAAGAAAATTTTCAGCATGCATTAGCACAATAAAAACCACTGATCATATAATAAGTAATCAAGACTTTGAGTTACTGGTTGTTGAACTTCCCTTTGATCGTGTTTAAAATACAAAATTAGTTTTTACACAGAAAATTCATGTATATACAATGGCCCTCTTTGTGAAGTCAGTGTTTTACCAAAACCCCTTTTTGAAATTATGGGTTATGTACATTATGGAATACTACACAGCAATAAAAAATAAATCTGGTCATTTACGACAAAATGCATGACTCTGGAAAACAGATTAATGAAATAAGCCAGTCCCAAAGGGACAAATACCACATTTTCTCCCTGCCCTGTGATAACCAGTAGAGCATCTAAAAAGCAACCTGTAGACATGAAATTGACACTTCAAGAGGCAGTGACTTGAACAGCCCCTGTTTTGATTGTTGAGAAACAGGTTTTTTTAAATACTATATGCTATTAGTATAATAGAGTAAAACATTTGTATAAAGTCAACTGAAAATAGATCTCAGTAAAAAATAAGAGTGGGAATAAGACAGGGAGGAGGAAGAGGGGTTGGGAATATGGGTAGGAGGGTGGGCACTGTGAGAAGAATCACCATGTTCCTAAAGTTGTAATTATGAAGTGTATGAGGTTTGTAATTGTAAAGCTGTATAGTTCTGCATATATTCCTACAGACTTACTTCTAAGGGTATAGTTTAAAAACTTTTCATGGCACCCCAAATCCCAAGTGTGTCCTATCAAAAAGTTAAGTTTGTGTGTCTAGGCACAAAGAGAGAGATGTGAGTGACTGCCTTTGTAATATCTTGCCACACAGAATGGAGAGCAGTCAATGTTGTCAAGGATAAACCATACAGAAATGCCTGAAGGAAAAGTCAAGATTGATGAGGGGAACTATCTTCCCTTGGAAACCAGTGCTCCTTAATGCCAAAGAGCATTTCTCTTACTGTTGTAATGGTCCTGTTGCTTTCACTACTTCTATGAGAAATATCCATAGTAATAGCCAATTCTAGTGGGCCCTAGGAAAAATTAAGAATAGAATGAAATGTTAAGTTTCTCTCTGACAAGTTTTGGTAGAAGCCAATGACTTGGTAGGCTTGTAAAGTTATAATACATGCCAGGGCTTGTCCAGCTACCACCAGGATGCCAAAATGGCCAGAGCATTTCCACAGCATCTATACCAAGAATTCATGTGAGGCTTTTCCCACCGCTCACCCTCCCCTCCTCCACTACAGCCATTCAATTCACGGTCAAGCTGCTGCCCCTGCTTAATGTTCAACTCAAACCCTTCTACAGGGTCTTCCCAGCTTACTCTTCTCCAGAATACAGCCCTTAAAGAACTGATACATTTGACTTGTTAGTATGTTCTTACCAGATAAAAAGCTCTCAATGATATTTTCTGTACATATAATTCAGCACTTGGTAAAGATCAGGCTCTTAATATAACTATTTGTAGTATAATTCTTTTTTAAAGGGGTATTTTACAAAACTGGGCTCTCTCAAACTCGTAAAGAGAACACCACCTGGGGGACATCTTAGCAAAGTCTCCAAAATGGAGGAGGTCAGGGAAGGAAACACTCAGAACTCTAAGGAATGATGTTAATGATAGGGTGAAAGTTAGTAAGTGTAGTCTAGGTAGGAATTGGTCTATACTGTAATTCTTGAACTCTTCCAGTGATGGTAAGTCCATGAATCAACCACGGGGGAGGGGAGAGTTCCTCTATTTTCAATAGAGTTTTGTTGCCCATTAATTTCTGCTCTTTGTTGCCCATTAACTTCTGAACAGCTGCCCTCAGTAGAAATGGCTCACTACACACTGAAATTGGAAGACAACCACCATACTTTCCTTAGCATCACTGCCATCACCTCTAGCTTTTCTCTTTCTTGAGCTAAATGATCCCATTTTTTCCTGCTGTAATACCTGTAAGATAAACTTTAGGTGCTTTTCATCCTGATTCCTTACTCTAGAACTGCTCTAGTTCCTTATTTTCTTTACAACTAAACCAAATGCCTCATTCATGATTCAAACTGTGCATCACACAGAACTCTACCTACTGTGATCTAGGAATAAGGCTTATTAATATAAGCAGCAATTAGCCACCTTCTTCATGTCTCTCCACACATGCTCTGAAAAGGATGAGGGCTGATCTCAATATTTTCTCAAAGGTCAACCTATCTAACCACAGAGGAACCATGTATAAAGTCCATCACCATCTACATATTCATACTAATTCAGAGCTTTATTTAAAATCTCAAGATTACAAGCAGTTGCTTCAAGCAGTTAGCCTAGTTGAAAGACAAGAAGTAGAAGTGGGGTAATGTGGGGAGCCAAGGAGCAATCTTAACTGCATTCTTCAAATTTCAATTTTTAAAATTTTTTTTAGATACTGAAAGTATATAGTAACTAATTTGAATGCATTCTTTATGGTGTCAGAACAATCCTAAGACAATATGTTTTCAAACAAGTAACAGTTTTTCTTGAAAAAAAAAAAATAGATCCCAGGAATTTCTCTCAAAAGCAAATACTTTGGATAACTCAGAACCTTTCAGAAAACTTAGATTTGACAACATTTCCATACACCTACTTCTGATTCCACAGCCCAATATTTGAGTTTTCTGGACAAATTGATATATTTCATTATATTATACTATGAGTTACATCTAAATACTATTTCTCATTTCCATGAACAACAGGTGCTATAATTTTAAATGAGAATAAGGAGAATCAACACACCTGTTCCAGCTACTGCTCTCCAGTACAGTGACAGCACTTCATCTACACAATTTCAAATTCAGTATAATCTACTAGTCATACAGCATGCAACTTAAAAAAAAAAAGATTTATGGTATTTATTTGAAAGGCAGAGTTATACCAAGGAAGGCAGGGGGAGAGAGAGAGAGAGAGAGAGAGAGAGAGAGAGAGAGAGAGAGAGAGAAAGGGAGGGAGGGAGTGAGGGAGAGAAATCTTCCATCCACTGGTCACTCCCCAAATGTCCTCAATTTCCTGGGCTGGGCTAGGCTAAAGCCAGGAACCAAGACCTTTTTTCAGGTCTCCCATGTGGGTTCAGGAGCCTTAGCACTTGGGCTATCTTCTGCTGCTTTCCCAGGTGCATTAGCAGGGAGCTGGATAGAAAGTGGAGCATCCAGGACTTTAGCCAACACCCATATGGAATGCCAATGTTGCAGGTGGCAGTTTTCCTACTATACCACAATGTCAGCCCAAGCATGCAACTCTGTAGCTTTATAAATGTACAATGATTACATACTCATTCTAGCATTCCTATTTCTTATATATTGAACTTGCATATTAAAATAAGAAATGTTTGGCAACTTCAGCTAAGAAAATGCTGGATGTTTCAACCTATCAATTCTTACTGAAAGTAGTCCTATAAGTCTCTGGGAAATATTTTAGTTTTTTCTATGAAAGTTTAATTTTTAAAGCTGAAGGGCCCTTTACCAGTGCCTAGAACATTATGAAGAATTAGATACACTATCAAATATAGGAGAAAAATTTATAATATATGACTAATTGTGAGAAATCATCTTCCTTTAATGATGTCTTCCTACTCCAGAACCTTTCATATCGTTTCAATTCTATTCATGAAATTTAGTGACTGTACATGATGTTCACATTCCTTGGAGGACTCTCTTGAAAACTTTTTAAAATTGTTATTAACATGCAATACTTGCATTTTTATAAGGTACTGTACAATATTTCAACACATGCATACAGCATAAAATGATCAAATCAGGCAACCAGTATTTCCATTGCATGATCTTTCCCCCTCTCTTCCAGTTCTTTACACAATATATAGTGCACTATTGTGAATTGCAGTCACCCCTCTGTGCTGTGGAATATGAAAACTTACTACTTCTGCTTATTCAATATTCCTCTACCCCTATTCCCCTAAATCTTCCCTGCCTCCAATAATCACTATTCTAAAATCAGACTTTAACTTCCACATGTGAGAGAGAACATGTGGTATTTGTCTTTGTGTCTGGCTTATTTCAGTTAACATAGTGATTCCCCAGTTCTAGCCATTTTGCTACAAATGTCAGGATTTCACCCTTTTTTATAGATGAATAATATTCCACTGTGTATATATACCATTATTTTCTATATCTATTCATCCACTTACAGACACTTAGGTTGATTTCATATCTTGACTACTGTGAATCGTGCTGCAAGGAACATGGGAGTGCTTTCATATTCTGATTGCATTTCCTTTGGATATAAAACCAAAAAGGGGGAGAGTTGGGTCATATGGTAGATCCATTATTAGTTTTCTGATAAATCTACATACTGTTCTCCATAAAGATTACACTAATAGATACTCCCACCAGCAATGTATAAAATGTTCTCTATTCTCAGTTCCTCACCAGCATTTTTCATTTCTTGGCATTTTTATAATAGCCATTCTATTACCTCATTATGATTTTGATCTGATTTCTCTGATGGCTAAAGACACTGAGAATTTCCTCATATGCTTCTTGGCCATTTAAATTTTTGGTAGGCTTGATTTTCTTTCTTTTAAAGATTTATGGATTTGCAAGAGTTACAGAGAGAGGGAGAGACAGAACTTCCATTTGTTGGTTCACTTCCTAAATAACTGCAACAGCCAGGGCTTTGCCATGCTTAAGACAGGAGCTTCTTCTGGGCCTTCCATGTGGGTAGCAGGGGCCCAAACTCAGGCTATCTTCTGCTGCTTTTCTCAGGCCATTAGTAGGCAGTCAGATCACAAATGGAGCATCAGCACCACCACCCAGAACCCATGTGGGATGCTGACATCATAGGCAGCAGCTTTATCCATCACGCCCCAGAGCAGGCACCTGAGTTTAAATTTCTAAAGAACGTTGTCTTAGTCCATTTAAATTGTTATAACAAAAATACCAGAAAATAAATCTTATTAAATTAATATGTATTTCTTATAGTTCTAGGACTGGGGAGTCCCAAGACCAAGGTCCTGACAGACTCAACTGAGGAGGGCCTCCTTCCACCACCTTAACGAAGGAGCAATGTAACTCCATGGGGCCTCTTTTGTAAGGACATTAATCCCAAAGGCCCCACCCCATAATACTGTCACTTGGAGGATTAGATTTCAACAAATGAATGGGGGGACTGAAAATATTCAGACCATAGCAGAATGTAAATTATTCCTCCAATTTGTTGTAAATGATTTAAAACTATTTCAATGTCTGTCTTAACTGTAAAACTCATTGTAAGATTTTCATAAACACCAATGAATGCAACAGCTTTAGTTTTTAACTCAAAAGAAGGGAATTTAATGAATTTTTAGAAATATACTTTATAACGAGAAACAGTTTTTTCAAGATAAAATGTTTACAAAAGCAAATAAGCAACCTAATGTAAAAGATAAACATACATGCATATACAAACACACACATGCATACACACACACCAAAACTTTTATCAAAGGGTCAGCATTGTGGTATAGTGGGTTAAACTGCCACCTCTCACACCAGCATCCCACATGAGGACCACTGGTCTAGCTCCCTGCTCATGCACCTGTGAAGGCAAAAGATGGCCTGTATACTTGGATCCTATATGGCAGATTCTGATGAATCTCCTGGCTCCTGGCTTTGGCCTGGTACAGCCCAGCCCTGACCATTGTGGCCATCTGGGGAGTGAACCAGTCAATGGAAGACTGCTGTACCTCTACCTTTCAAATAATCAATACGTCTTATAAAGAAAGGAAACTCTTAAAATGTGTGTATTATTTTTTGTTGACATACAGAATGACAGTGTGAACCTTTGTTCTTTGTCTTGGTTTGCATCTAAATCTTCTCTGACTCCAGTTTTCTGGGCATTTATTTTGTACATCTATCTTTCACAGACCAAATCAGTTCTGAAAATCCCACACATAAGAGTATGAACATGAAGAGTCTGCTCTAGTAGTCTCAATCTAAAGATACTGAAAAATAGGACAGGCTCTAAGACCTGGCAAAGGGTTCACATTGTCTTATGAGGAAACTGGAGTTCCTGGAGCACATTTTGAGTGCTCCCTTCTCTGGATTGCCAATATACACTATGATATGTTCAAGAGAGGGTTTAAGCCAAAACCCAGGCCCAATACTCATCCTTTGAAATAATTTTTTAATTTACACATATATATAACTTAGTAGAATTCCATTGAATATATCAATAAGGTATGAGATATGCAATTTGCATCACCTATAAAATATTAATTCCAAAAAATGTTTAACCTAAGTCTTACCAAGCTAACAGGTAACACAAGAAATAGTGGAACAGATGAAACAATACCATGCATAAATAAATAGATAAATTTGAGAACTTGGTACATTCTAGAGCCTGTCCTTATTTTCCATATACTTAATCTGGGATTTCTTTATTTATATTTCTTTATTACAGTAAACTATTCATGACTCCAAACTACTTTTAGAATTTTTAAGTGACTAGATGGTCTCTTCTAGGTAGTATCTGGATGTGAGCTGGTTGTGACCTAAAAGACAACTTAGTAGTTGTTAGCTGATAATCTACCCCAAAACATATTTTACATGCAGAAAGCTAAGTAGTATTCAAGAATAGGAAAAACCACTTCCAGGTTTATTTACAGTTATTAACCTGATTTAAAAGATTATACCTAGCTAGTTAATATGCAACAATGGCAAAGCAAAGACAGCTATAGAAGATGTTTTCTTTTTATAATTATTACTTTATTTTATAGCAAGATAAGCACTTTTGCTAGTCACTCTACTAAACTTTCTTCCTTAAAAATACTTTGCCTCCTACAACAGTGAATTTTCTTTTAAAATTTATGGTCAAATGTGCTATCATTAATACAATCATAAATTCTCCTTGCTGAGCCTAAGGGATATGTCAGCATGACATCCTGTAGGCAGCAGAAAACCACCTAATAGGGAAAACTGATGATTCACACAGTTAAACCACATTTTTGTTTTGAGTTTGTTTTTAAAGCTAGTTCATCTCTCAATGAAATCGTTTTCCTTTTTTTTTAATGTGAACAGTAAAGTTTGTATTAAGCAATTCTTCAGCTACTCCAAAAAGCACAGTAGACTGCTGATGGATTTTTGGCTGGGTTTTAAATCCAGTTCCCCAAAGAGTAAAAACAGCAGAAACCAAAGTTCCTACAAAGCCTTCCAGACAAAACCTCAACAATGATTACTGAAATTAAAATACACTTTTGTAGTTAGAGGACCACATTTCTTCTCTCTATAGCATAAAAGTTAAACCAGAAGCTAGAAGTAGAAAGTAGATAAAAGTTGCTGCATATGAATGAGAAAAAAAGTAAAACAAGGAGAAAAACAATGGAAAGACTGTACCCACAAAACATCACTGATTTGAGGTAAACAGTGAAAAAAATGAACAGATTTTAGGAGTTCTGCATTTCACGTAACTATTTATAGAATGAAGATCTGCAAAAACTATTCTTCAATATCATTCATTTGGTACTCTTTTAAAGCATGGCTATGTTCGCTCCCCTCCAAAGTTCACTGCAATGTCAGTGACGATGCCACGCACTAGCATGGTCATTCACTTTATAAGCACACTTTGGCTGTTTGCACTGTGAGCTGTATAATGTCTGAAACATCTGAATTAGGATTTCCACTTGTGTCAGCAATACACACAGACCCATATGTTAGGTTATTCTCTGAAAAATTACTTACAAAAGTATTGAAAATGACCCAAATGTGTAAAAAAAAAAAAAAGTTGCGAGGCTGACGCTGTGGCACAGCCAGTAAAGCTACTGCCTGCAGTGCCAGCATCCTTTATGGGCACCAGTTCAAGTCCCAGCTGCTCCTCTTCCTATCCAGATCTGCTATGGCTTGGGAAAGCAGTAGAAGATGGCCCAAGTCCTTGGGCCCCTGCACCCACATAGGAGACCCAGAAAAAGCTCCTGGCTTTGGATCAGCACAGCTCCAGCCATTGTGAACCAGCAGATGGAAGACCTCTCTCTCGCTCTTTCTCTGTAAAACTCTGACTTTCAAATAATAATTTTTTTTAAAAAAAGTTGCTATTGATTAAATATACAAAGCTTTAGCAATGTTTTACAGTGAATGTGTACTCCTTTTATAACAAAAACATCTAATTCATAATACCTGTGATTATTAAAACTTAAATTACATAAGCTTAGAGTAAATTAAAAACAAAGCTAATAAATACTCAACCATCACTTATATCACTGTGTTAACTAAAATTGACCCTCTTGGTATATTTTTATACTCTAAAAATCTACAAGTACTATGAATGGTTTTTTGTTTGTTTGTTTTTGAAAGTGGTTGCTGAAACATTCAGCAGTAGCACACACATTAGCAGTCAGTCAAGAAATATTTACTAAGCTCCCACAAATACAGCCTGAGGCTGGGTGGGATAAAAGTTGGAATCAAAGTACTCTTCAGAAAACAGGAAAATCAGAAAGAGGAAGCACTTTAAAAAGAGACCAGCTTTCTCATTAGAATGTGGATATTTATACAATAGAATATTCTGCAGCCTTTACAAAGAATAATGAAAATCACTTTGTATTGGGAAGTTACACAACAAACTCATAACTGTAGATGCTCTGGAAAGAGAGGGTGCTATGTACCATTTTTCATTCATGTGTTTCTATTTTTGGCACATGCATTCATGACTTAGTAATACATACAACAATGCTGTGGGGAGCAACTCGGACTAGACTAAGTTACTGGAATTAAGACTTATTCTATGCATCTGCTCTCCCACAATACGGCACTGAGAAGGGAGAAACAGCTTCTACACAGCTGCCTCCAGTTCAACCAATAAACTGTAGGACCTGCTCCTGATTGGAGGAGAGCAGCGTACTCGGCGTGTGGGTAGCAGAGTTGGGATTGGTGGAACAGGACTATAAAGGAGGAGAGAGACAACATGCACCAGGAACATCTAGGGGGAACATCTAGCTGAAGGAACACCCGTGCAGCCCCCGAGAAGAGCCAGCCGGCGGTGTGCCGCTCCCCTGCGGAAGTGGGGAATGTGGCCAGGGGGAACTGCCCTTCCACGGAGGTGGAAGGGACAGTAGCCAACCCGGGAAGAACCAGCAGCAAACCCGGGGAGGGCCAAGCAGACGAAAGAACAGCGCAGGGTCCTGTGTCGTTCCTCCACGAAGAGGGGGAGCGACAAATGCTGTAATCAAACACAAAGAAAGAGGTTGACCATGAGCTACAGCTTGTCTGTAAGGCAACAGGAGCAGTCCACATGGCTGGGAGGAGAAAAAGGCAGCTTTGACAAATGCAACAGAAACAGAGAGAATTCTAAAGCCGTGCCCCACTCCCACTTCTCCCACATACACTACAATGGATGTCTCCTGTTTAGGGGAAGAACACAGACCATTTTGTTCTGACCACCCACACTCCTCATTTTGTTCTTCCAGAAGAACTAACTGCAGAGTTGTGATTCCTGTCTTCCTTATCTACCCGGGTTTGCTTACAAGGAGGCTCTTCCATGGAGGGCAATTTTAATCCCTCTGGGACATTTGACAATGTCTGCACAAATTTTTAGTTATGGAAACCAAGTGATTCAAGAGTTTCTAGTGAACAGAAGTCAGGTTTGCTGCTAAACATCTTACAATACACAAGATAGCACCCCACCCTGAACAAAGAAATTATCCCACCCAAGATAACAGTAATGGTAAAGTTGAGCTGTTATGTAAGGCTACCTAGCTATTCCCCATTCTTAACTACTCGAGAGAGTCTAACCAAGACCCAGAGATGTGGTCTGTACTAGAAAACTTGACTTGGAACCTGAACCAATGTATAAGAGTACTAAAATAATTTACAGAAGGTGGCCTAGGGGAGGGGTCAAAAAAATCAGCACTTGACCCAGCAACCAATAGAGACAGTTTATCTTCAGAGAAGCTATCTCATTGTTATGCCACTGCTATGCCACCACATTTCTGCAAAGTATTATACTTTTTAAGTTTCATAGAAAACAATAAAAAAATCAAATTCCAAATACCAAAAGCCAATCAAATGTTCTATTTTTAAATATGTGGAAAGTAGACTGATATTGCTTTTGAATACCAGTTAATTATAGTTTAAATCCATTAATACTGGATACATTTGGCTACAGAATACACTTTTGTAACTTTAATTCTCTTTCAACCTTCTCATCTGATACATTAGTCTTTCACAAGAGCTTAGTAAGTTACATTAAATATTCAATTAGTTAATTGAATTAAAAAATTTTCAGACTACTATGCACATGACATTTTCACCTTGGCCAGTTAAGTGGAGTTAGGGAATACAAGAGATCTGATGCTACCTACAATAAATCATACATGGATACATATATCTAAAATATCTCATGCTTATAATTAATATTCTAGTATTATGAGCCTACTAGAACATAAGCTGCTTCTAAATGAAGGTAAGTATTTCCCTTCAAAAACCACCAAATTACCACATGATTTCAGCACAGCCTCACCCACCCTCAGCTCCCTTTGCCATATTTTCTTCCTAGAATTCATGGATAATACCATTATCTAGTTTAGTCATTCTTCTCCAAAAGCCGAGCAGATTAAGCAAGAAGGTGGCAGCAACTGAGACAGGCAAGAGCTGGGGGCCAAGCTGCTGTGATACTGAGAAAGTGAAGAGCACGTACATGCAGAGGTAGAAGCAGGCCCAACAGGAGCACTAGCTGGCCAAGAATGGGCAGATAAATCTTCAGAAGTATGGACTAAATGCAAAGTCATCTAAAGCAGCAACACACGAATGAACAGGAGGGGAACTGTATGGAAATGTCCAAAGACAAGTCAGACTAGTACATGAGATACCTAAAGTCCCAAGCCAGGATGCTGCAAAATAGTGGCACAAAAATCCCAGAGTCAAACAGGCCCACATTAGGCCAGCGGGACCTGTGAGAGAATGGTTCCTCCTAAGATAAAGGCCCCTCAAGCCTCCCTTCACCAGCTTTAAGCAGGCTTATCTAGAAATAACTAGTTTAGTTCCTCTATATTCCCTGATAGAGGAAAACAGGAGATATTCTTGTAGATTACAGAACAAATACCATTATGAACCAAAAATTTAAATACAGTAACAGAACTGGTAGAACATGCTCTGTTGCTAAGTAAACGTAGTGAAAAATATAAAACTTGAGTATAGAATTGATATATTCACAACTTTTTCCTCAAATTTTAAAACAATCCCTTGCAACATCTGTTATGATTAAACAATCTCTTTAGCTCCTTATTATATTGTACTTTTCAGGTTATTTTATATTCAACATTTATAATGACCACTATTATTAATCAGGGTGGTACCATGGACATGCAGAAAAGGGGAAAAACAAAATGTAATTCCCTGGACATAATTTTCCCAAAACACAAGGGCAAAAAGTCAGCAACTTTTAATATTAGTGAAACTACTCATTGGTACCTACATGCAGGAACCTGAGACTTCCAAAGTGTCTTTGCCTGTAACAACCTGTGAGTGTTACAATTTCAAAGGCCATTCACAAGAATAATGCTGTTAAGGCAGGCAAAACAATAAGCACTACCCCTACTGGCCTAGCATATAAAGTATTTAAAGCCCAAACTAGAAGCAATTGTTCCTTAACTAATTTTAACAACCATAAGAAAAATCAAATACAATATAACCCATAGGAAGGGAACAAAGAAAAATATTGTGTAAAGAGCTGTTTTTTTGTGTAGTTCTAGTGATGTAGGGAGAAGTTTGTACTCCAAAGGAAAGCTATGTATTGTCTAAATCACATCTGCATGCGTACATGATTCTGAGTCTTCAGTAGCTGGTTTATAACTGTAGCCATGCAAATTCTGATATAATTCACATGAGTTTCAACTCTCCTCAATGATAAAAGTCTCTTTCTTTAAATTCTCTCTTCAACTTGTATCTATGCAAGCAAATTTTTTATGTTTTAAGTTTATTTATTTGAATCACAGATTGACAGAGAGGTAGGGAGGGAGGTAGACAAGAAGGGAGGGAGGATGGGAGACCAGGAGAAGCACCTAGCTCCTGGCTTCAGATCAGTGTGGTGCACTGGCCGCAGCGCACCAGCCGTGGCAGCCATTGGAGGGTGAACCAACAGCAAAGGAAGACCTTTCTCTCTGTCTCTCTCTCACTGTCCACTCTGCCTGTCAAAAAAAAAAAAAAAAAAAAAAAAGAAAAGAAAAAAAAAAAGAAGGGAGGGAAGGAGAGAGAAGAGAGAGAATATGAGAATCTTTTAGCCACTGGCTCACTCTCCCCACTGCTTGGGCCGTGAGGGATAGGCCAAGGCTGAAGCCAGCAGCCAGGAACCCAAGTACTCAGACCATCATCTATGTATCTATGACATATATATATATAGGTATCTATACATCATATATGATAGATATATCTATATCAGATATCTATCTATATCTATTATCTATATATATATGTAGATCACATGCATTTAGCTGCAATAAACAGGGGGTAGATAACTCTTTGATATGCTGTTTTAATTGCCTTGGATAAATACCCAGGAGTGGAATTGCTGGGCCATTTGGTAGATCTATTTTCAGATTTCTGAGAAATCTCCATACTGTCTCCCACAATGGCTGTACTAGTTTACGTTCCCACCAACAGTGGATTAGGGTAACTTCCCCACCACATGCACACAACATCTGCAGCATTTGTTGTTCGTTGATTTCTGTATGAAAGCCATTCTAACTGGGGTGAGGTGAAACCTCATTATGTTTTTGACTTACATTTCCCTGATGGCTAGTGAGCCTGAGATTTTTTCATGTCTGTTGGCCATTTCAATTTCCTCTTTTGAAAAATGCCTGTTCAAGTCCTTTGAGCATTTCTTAACTGGATTGTTTGTTTTGTTGTTGTTGAGTTTTTTGAGCTCTTTATAGATTCTGGATATAATACCTTATCATTTTCATAGTCTGCAAATATTTTCTCCCATTACAGCTGTTGTCCAGGAAACATCCAGAGGTTTTGGGACCCATGGCTACTGAAGTCCTGTGTGAGCACAGGAAAAGTATCCATCAATAGAATGGAAGCCACACAGAGTTTATATTCATACAAAAAAAGGAAGAACAGACAGGAGAGTGGCCTAACTGGAACACAGGGTTCTTATTTAGGAATACAGAAGATCCTCTATTTTTATGGTGTCATACTTGTATGGCTACGGCCCAAAGACAATCTTGCCCACTCTGCCAACACTGGCTCATGTGAGGGAGGGCTTATCAACCAAGGGTCTGGTAGCATCATTGCCTTGGGTCTGCTGGATTTACCCCAGGTTTTCAGGAATGGAATGAACATTATTAATCTCCTCACATCCTATAAAGATGAAAACAGTGTGAATGTTTAAAATGCTAGCAGCATATGATTACAACTAAGCAAAATGGAGATTTCTAATAAATTGAAAATGGGATATGTGACTGATTATAAAATTCCTTGGTCTAGGATTTCTTCTCAAGGATTGATGATGGAAGCAAGGGTTTGCTGCTCAAAAAGATGAAGATTTAAAAGAGTAAAACACATTCTAAGTCTAATATAACATGGGCTCACATGGAGAAAACACAACATACTCCTTGGACCTCTCATGTCAAGGTTACCTTTTGCTGTAAAATAAATTAACCTTTCCTTTAATATTCCAAAAATGGTGACATAAATTCTACCGCCAACACATTGCATTCCTCATAGAGAACTTGATTGTAGAACCAAACCAATATTAAGGAAAGAATCCTCAGAAATAGCTGAAATTTAGAGCATTAAATAACTTTGCACAGAAGGAAACCATATACAAGAACATAAAAGCCCTGGTTTCCTTACGGAAGTAATTTCTCAATGCTAGAGTTTTTGTTTTATTAAAAACTTCCAGATGCCTAACACACATAGCAGTACTGAGTCCAATGTCAGGCTTGCTACCTAAATGCCTGGAAAACTGTTAGCATATCTGTGGTGTCTACAGGGTAAATTTAGGGGACACAATTCATTTGATGAAATCTTTTTTGTAGTTTACGTAGGTTTAGTTGCTATGGATGATTCTTCCAATCTTTATCATTTGGCCTCCTTTCCTATCTTTGTTTCTTTACTGACAACTGACATCTCTCAGACATTAAGTAACTAGGTAAAAGAATAAAGTCATTTTCTCTTCCTTGAAATCTATAGAAAAAGACTGTGTAAACAGGAACTGAATTGCTCACCAAAGCTCAAGAACTTGGACAGTTGCTGACTCATTGTGTTGTACACCCTACAAGACAATTGGTGAAGGGACTCCACTCAGCCAAACAACTGTCCACAACTAGCTACTCAAATAGTAAATAGCACTGCTGATGACAGTGGACATGGACTTCAATGGGAAGTACAATATTAGCTTTCTAATTTCCTTCCGAAGTATTTATCACAGTATGGTTGTAGCTAGACTTCAACTTTCTCTGTGAAATGTATGTTTCATTCACTATTCATCCAAGTAATGTAAATTGCCAAAGATCTTTCTTATTATCTTAATATACATGCAATTCATATACTCTCATTATGCTGTCAATTTAAATTTCAATATATAAACATCCTCATTTTACACACAACCAAAAACCTAATCAAATAAGTCTCTAAGATCTTAGACACATCCTTAATAACAGCTTTATCACAATATAGATTTTTCTATAAATAAATGTTATATGGTGGTGGCGCCGCGGCTCACTAGGCTAATCCTCCGCCTTGTGGCGCCGGCACACCGGGTTCTAGTCCCGGTTGGGGCGCCGGATTCTGTCCTGGTAGTCCCTCATCCAGGCCAGCTCTCTGCTGTGGCCAGAGAATGCAGTGGAGGATGGCCCAAGTGCTTGGGCCCCGCACCCCATGGGAGACCAGGATAAGTACCTGGCTCCTGCCATCGGATCAGTGCGGTGCGACGGCCGTGGCAGCCATTGGAGGGTGAACCAACAGCAAAGGAAGACCTTTCTCTCTGTCTCTCTCTCTCTCTCACTATCCACTCTGCCTGTCAAAAAAAAATGTTATATGGCCCTCCTTGGGTTCTATATCTGTAGATTCAGCCAATCTCAATGGAAAATATTTGGGGGAAAAAAACCCTGCATCTATTCTTAACATGTACAAACTTTTTTTTCCTGTCATTATTCTCTAAAGAATACAGGACATCAATTATTTACAAAGACACAGGTGTTTGCCCTAGCAGTTAAGATGTCTATATCACAAGGGATTCCAAGATAGCAGATTAGGGAACCACATACTGAGCTAACCTAGGGATAAACAGTTAAAAAAAAAAAAGTAGGAAGTGCACTCTCAGAGGAGAACAGGAGAGAAAACCACACTGGAAATCCTACAAGAGGAAGAGGAATGTCGTGGACCTGTGTGGAAGGTGCAGACACAGAGCACGAACATGAATACAACACATAACCAAAGCAACTGAGAGCCAGAGCAGGTAGCAGCTTTGAGATGGAGGGAAGACCAGACTGCAGCAGAATTCAATAGATCAAATGAAAAACACAATAGAGAGCCTTACAAACAGAATGGGTGAAGCAGAAGAGAGAATATCAGACTTAGAAGACAGAGAACAGGAAAGGATACAGTCAGACCAAAGAAAAGAAGAGGAAATTAGAAATCTAAAAATTATTGTCAGGAATCTTCAGGATACTATTAAAAAACCCAACATTCGGGTTCTAGGAGTTCCTGAAGGCATGGAGAGGGAGAAAGGATTAGAAGGCCTTTTTAGTGAGATAGTAGCAGAAAATTTCCCAGGTTTGGAGAAGGACAGAGAAATCCTAGTACAGGAAGCTCACAGAACCCCTAATAAACACAACCAAAAGAGATCTCACCACGACACGTTGTAATTAAACTCTCCACAGTGAAACATAAAGATCCTAAAATGTACAAGAGAGAAACGTCAGATTACTCTCAGAGGATCTCCAATCAGACTCACAGCTGACTTCTCATCAGAAACCCTACAAGCTAGGAGGGAATGGCAAGATATAGCCCAGGTACTAAGAGAGAACAACTGCCAGCCCAGAATATTATATCCTGCAAAGCTATCATTTGTGAATGAAGGTGAAATAAAGACCTTTCATAGCAAACAAAAATTGAAAGAATTTGTTGCCACTCATCCAGCCCTGCAAAAGATGCTTAAAGATGTGTTACACACAGAAACACAGAAACACGGTCATTAATATGAAAGAAGGTAAAGGAAGGAAACCTCACAGTAAAAGATCACAGGGAATTCAAAGCATATATTAGAACTTATCTTTGGCAAATGGCAGGGCAAAGTTGCCACTTCTCATTAGTCACATTGAACATTAATGGCCTGAACTGTCCAGTTAAAAGACACCGATTGGCTGATTGGGTTAAGGAACAAAACCCATCTATTTGCTGCTTACAAGAAACACATCTGTCCAACAAAGATCCATACAGACTGAAAGTGAAAGGCTGGAAAAAGATATACCATGCCAACAGAAATGAAAAAAGAGTGGGCGTAGCCATCTTAATATCAGACAACATAAACTTTACCACAAAAACTGTTAGGCAAAGACAAAGAGGGACACTGTATAATGATTAAGGGATCAATACAACAAGAAGATATAACAATTATCAATGTATATGCACCTAACTACAGGGCACCAGTTTATCTAAAAGATTTGTTAACGGACTTAAAGGGAGACTTAGACCCCAATACAATAGTACTGGGGGACTTCAATACTCCACTCTCAGAAATAGACAGATCAACAGGACAGAAGATCAACAAGGATACAGTAGATTTAAATGACACTATAGCCCAACTGGATCTAACAGATATATACAGAACTCTCAATCCTACAGCTAAAGATTTTACATTCTTCTCAGCAGTACATGGAACCTTCTCTAGGATTGACCACATACTAGGCTATAAAGCAAGTCTCAGCAAATTCCAAAGAATTAGAATCATACCATGCAGCTTCTCAGACCATAAAGGAATGAAGTTGGAAATTAGCAACTCAGGAATCCCTAGATCATACACAAACACATGGAGATTGAACAGCATGCTCATGAATGAACAATGGGTCATAGAAGAAATTAAAAGAGAAATCAAAAATTTTCTGAAAGTAAACGAGGATAACAGCACAACATACCAAAACTTATGGGATGCAGCAAAAGCAGTGTTAAGAGGAAAGTTTATATCAATAGGTGCCTACATCAAGAAATTGGAAAGGCACCAAATAGATGAGCTTTCAATTCACCTCAAGGATCTAGAAACCCTACAGCAAACCAGACCCAAATCTAGTAGGAGAAGAGAAATAATTAAAACCAGAGAAGAAATTAACAGGATTGAATCAAGAAAAACATTACAAAAAAACAGCCAAACGAGGAGCTGGTTTTTTGAAAAAATAAACAAAATTGACACCCCATTGGCCCAACTAACTAAAAAAAGAAGAGAAAAGACCCAAATCAATAAAATCAGAGATGAAAAAGGAAACGTAACAACAGACACCACAGAAATAAAAAGAATCATCAGAAATTACTACAAGGACTTGTATGCCAGCAAACAGGGAAACCTATCAGAAATGGATAGATTCCTGGACACATGCAACCTACCTAAATTGAACCAGGAAGACATCGAAAACCTAAACAGACCCATAACTGAGACAGAAATTGAAACAGTAATAAAGGCCCTCCCAACAAAGAAAAGCCCAGGACCAGATGGATTCACTGCTGAATTCTACCAGACATTTAAAGAAGAACTAACTCCAATTCTTCTCAAACTATTCAGAACAATCAAAGAAGAGGGAATTCTCCCAAATTCTTTCCATGAAGCCAGCATCACCTTAATTCCTAAGCCGGAAAAAGATGCAGCACTGAAAGAGAATTACAGACCAATATCCCTGATGAACATAGATGCAAAAATCTTCAATAAAATTCTCGCCAATAGAATGCAACAACACATCAGAAAGATCATCCACCCAGACCAAGTGGGATTTATCCCTGGTATGCAGGGATGGTTTAATGTGCACAAGACAATCAATGTGATACACCACATTAACAGACTGCAGAAGAAAAACCATATGATTATCTCAATAGATGCCGAGAAAGCATTTGATAAAATACAACACCCGTTCATGATGAAAACTCTAAGCAAACTGGGTTTGGAAGGAACATTCCTCAATACAATCAAAGCAATCTATGAAAAACCCACAGCCAACATCCTATTGAATGGGGAAAAGTTGGAAGCATTTCCACTGAGATCTGGGACCAGACAGGGATGCCCACTCTCACCACTGCTATTCAATATAGTTCTGGAAGCTCTAGCCAGAGCTATTAGGCAAGAAAAAGAAATTAAAGGGATACAAATTGGGAAGGAAGAACTCAAACTATCCCTCTTTGCAGATGACATGATTCTTTATTTAGGGGACCCAAAGAACTCTAAGAGACTATTGGAACTCATAGAAAATGTTGGCAAAGTAGCAGGGTATAAAATCAATGCACAAAAATCAACAGCCTTTGTATACACAAGCAATGCCATGGCTGAGAAAGAACTTCTAAGATCAATCCCATTCACAATAGCTACAAAAACAATCAAATACCTTGGAATAAACTTAACCAAGGACGTTAAAGATCTCTACAATGAGAATTACAAAATCTTAAAGAAAGAAATAGAAAAGGATACCAAGAAATGGAAAAATCTTCCATGCTCATGGATTGGAAGAATCAATATCATCAAAATGTCCATTCTCCCAAAAGCAATTTATAGATTCAATGCAATCCCAATCAAGATACCAAAGACCTTCTTCTCAGATCTGGAAAAAATGGTGCTGAAATTCATATGGAGGCACAAGAGACCTCGAATAGCTAAAGCAATCTTGTACAACAAAAACAAAGCCAGAGGCAACACAATACCAGATTTCAGGACATACTACAGGGCAGTTGTAATCAAAACAGCATGGTACTAGTACAGAAACAGATGTTTAGACCAATGGAACAGAATTGAAACACCAGAAATCAACCCAAACATCTACAGCCAACTTATATTTGACCAAGAATCTAAAACCAATTCCTGGAGCAAGGACAGTCTATTCAATAAATGGTGCTGGGAAAACTGGATTTCCACGTGCAGAATCATGAAGCAAGACCCCTACCTTACACCTTACACAAAAATCCACTCAACATGGATTAAAGACCTAAATCTATGACCTGACACCATCAAGTTATTAGAGAACATTGGAGAAACCCTTCAAGATATTGGCACAGGCAAAGAGTTTCTGGAAAAGACCCGGGAGGCACAGGCAGTCAAAGCCAAAATCAACTATTGGGATTGCATCAAATTGAGAAGTTTCTGTGCTTCAAAAGAAACAGGAGAGTGAAGAGACAACCGACAGAATGGGAAAAAATATTTGCAAACTATGCAACAGATAAAGGGTTAATAACCAGAATCTACAAAGAGATCAAGAAACTCCACAAAAACAAAACCAACAACCCACTTAAGAGATGGGCCAAGGACCTCAATAGACATTTTTCAAAAGAGGACATCCAAATGGCCAACAGGCACATGAAAAAATGTTCAAGGTCACTAGCAATCAGGGAAATGCAAAACAAAACCACAATGAGGTGTCACCTCACCCCGGTTAGAATGGCTCACATACAGAAATCTACCAACAACAGATGCTGGCGAGGATGTGGGGAAAAAAGGACACTAACCCACTGTTGGTGGGAATGCAAACTGGTCAAGCCACTATGGAAGTCAGTCTGGAGATTCCTCAGAAAGCTGAATATAACCCTACCATTCAACCCAGCCATCCCACTCCTTGGAATTTACCCAAAGGAATTTAAATTGGCAAACAAAAAAGCGGTCTGCACCCTAATGTTTATTGCAGCACAATTCACAATAGCCAAGACCTGGAACCAACCTAAATGCCCATCAACGGTAGACTGGATAAAGAAATTATGGGATATGTACTCTTTAGAATACTATACCACAGTAAGAAACATCGAAATCCAGTCATTTGCAACAAAATGGAGGAATCTGGAACACATCATGCTGAGTGAAGTAAGCCAGTCCCAAAGGGACAAATACCATATGTTCTCCCTGATCGGTGACAACTGGCTGAACACCAAAAAGGAAACCTCCTGAAGTGAAATGGACACTATGGGAAATGGTGACTTGATCAGCATAGCCCTGACTGCTAATGGACAACTTAATACATTATCCCTCTTAGTATTTTTTTTGTCTGTTCTACTTAATATGACTGGTTTAATTCTATAATTATCACACAGTTATTCTTAAGTGTTGAAAATTAACTGAAATGTGATCCCTGTTAAACATAAGAGTGGGAATAAGAGAGGGAAGAGATGTATAATTTGGGGCATGCTCGGGCTGACTTGCCCCAATTGGTAGAGTTGGAAACATACCAGGGGATTCCAATTCAATCCCATCAAGGTGGCATGTACCAATGCCATCTCACCAGTCCAAGTGATCAATTTCAGTTCACAATTGATCATAATGAAAGGACTAAGAGTCAAAGGGAGCACATAAACAAGTCTAGTATCTGCTAACACTAACCGATAGAATAAATAAAGGGGAGAGTGATCCAACATGGGAAGTTAGATACTCAGCAGACTCATAGAATGGCAGATGTCCTAAATAGCACTCTGGCCTCAGAATCAGCCCTAAAGGCACTCGGATCTGGCTGAAAAGCTCATGAGAGTATTTCAGGCATGGAAAGCCAAGACACTCTGGCAAAAAGATCTCTGTGAGTGAGATCCCAGTGGAAAGAACAGGTCTTCAAAGAGGGAGGTGCCTTTCTCTGAAGGGAGGAGAGAACCTCCACTTTGACTATGACCGTGTCTAAACAAGATAAGAGTCGGAGAACTGAAGGGGCTTCCATAGCCTTGGAAACTCATGACTGGTGCATAGGGAGATTACTGATGCCATAAACAGGAGTGTCAATTTGTAAAGTCAACAACAGGAGTCACTGTGCACTTACTCCTCATGTAGGATCTCTGTCCTTAATGTGCTGTACACTGAGGCTTAATGCTATAACGAGTACTCAAACAGTATATTTCACTTTGTGTTTCTATGGGGGTGCAAACGATTGAAATCTTTACTTAATGTACACTAAACTGATCTTCTGTAAAAAAAAAAAAAGAAATTATCAATTCCCAACTTGACTCTCACTGGGATTAAACATGACAATAGGACTGATCTGATTTCATCATCATTTAAAAAAATCATCTATTATTTTTCACTTTATGTTTCTGTGTGGGAGCAAACTGTTGAAATCCTTACCTAAGGTATACTAAGCTGATCTTCTGTATATTAAGATAATCAAAAATGAATCTTGATGTGAATGGAAGGGGAGAGGGAGTGGGAAAGGGGAGGGTTGTGGGTGGGAGGGACGGTATGGGGGGGGAAGCCATTGTAACCCATGAGTCGTACTTTGGAAATTTATACTCATTAAATAAAAGATAAAAAAAAAAAGAATACTATACCACAGTAAGAAACAATGAAATCCAGTCATTTGCAACACAATGGAGGAATCTGGAACACTTCATGCCGAGTGAAATAAGCCAGTTTCAAAGGGACAAATACCATATGTTCTCCCTGACCAGTGACAACTGACTGAACACAAAAAAGGAAACCTGTTGAAGTGAAATCGACACTATGAGAAACGGTGACTTGATCAGCATAGCCCTGACTGTTAATGAACAACTTAATACATTATCCCTCTTAGTAGTTATTTTGTCTGTTCTACTTAATATGACTGGTTTAATTCTGTAATTAATACACAGTTATTCTTAAGTGTTGAAATTTAACTGAAATGTGATCCCTGTTAAACATAAGAGTGGGAATAAGAGAGGGAAGAGATGTACAATTTGGGACATGCTCAAGCTGACTTGCCCCAAATGGTAGAGTTAGAAACATACCAGGGGACTCCAATTTAATCCCATCAAGGTGGCATGTACCAATGCCATCTCACTAGTCCAAGTGATCAATTTCAGTTCACAATTGATCATAATGAAAGGACTAAGAGTCAAATGGAGCACATAAACAAGTCTAGTACCTGCTAATGCTAACCGATAGAATAAATAAAGGGGAGAGTGATCCAACATGAGAAGTGGAATACATAGCAGACTCATAGAATGGCGGATGTCCTAAACAGCACTCTGGCCTCAGAATCAGCCCTAAAGGCATTCCGATCTGGCTGAAATGCCCATGAGAGTATTTCAGGCATGGAAAGCCAGGACACTCTGGAAAAAAAAAAAAACACCTAAATGAAAGATCTCTGTGAGTGAGATCCCAGTGGAAAGAACAGGTCTTCAAAGAAGGAGGTACCTTTCTCTGAAGGGAGGAGAGAACCTCCACTTTGACTATGACCTTGTCTAAACAAGATAAGAGTTGGAGAACTGAAGGGGCTTCCATAGCCTTGGAAACTCATGACTGGTGCATAGGGAGATTACTGATGCCATAAACAGGAGTGTCAAGTTGCAAAGTCAACAACAGGAGTCACTGTGCACTTACTCCTCATGTAGGATCTCTGTCCTTAATGTGCTGAACATTGAGGCTTAAAGCTATAACGAGTACTCAAACAGTTTATTTCACTTTGTGTTTCTATGTGGGTGCAAACTGCTGAAATCTTTACTTAATGTACACTAAACTGATCTTCTGTTAAAAAAAAAATTATCAATTCCCAACTTGACTCTCACTGGGATTAAACATGACAATAAGTCTGATCTGATTTCATCATCATTTAAAAAATCATCTATTATTTTTCACCTTATGTTTCTGTGTGGGAGCAAACTGTTGAAATCTTTACTTAATGTATGCTAAACTGATCTTCTGTATATAAAGAGAATTGAAAATGAATCCTCATGTGAATGGAAGGGGAGAGGGAATGGGAAAGGGGAGGGTTGCGGATGGGAGGGACGTTATGGGGGGGAAGACATTGTAATCCATAAGCCGTACTTTGGAAATTTATATTCATTAAATAAAAGTTAAAAAAAAAAACTTAATCCCAGGATTACTCAAAAGCAATCAGAAACAAATCCACAAGCTAAAGAAAACACTATGTGACATGAATCAAACATTTTTCCATGCAATTCAGATTTTAATGAGAAATTAAAATGAAATATTAGAAATGAACAATTCAATAGAGCAAATAAAAAATGTGATGGACAGCCTTAAGAGCAGACATGACAAGGCAGAAGAAAGAACATCCAAGCAAGAAGACAAATCTGTGGAAATCTTACAGTCAGACCAAAGAAAATATAAAACTTAAAATCAGTGTTGGAGAATTATGGGACATTATCAAATACTGGTCATAGGAGTTCCTAAAAGTGTGGAAATAGAGAATGGACTAGAAAGCCTACTTAAGGAAATAATTACAGAAAACTTTCTCAATTTGGAGGAAGAGGGGACGTCCAAGTAGAGGAAGCACATAGAAGTCCTAACAGACATGACCAGAAAAGATTGTTACCATGGCATATTGTAGTAAAACTTTGTACAGTAAAACATAAAGAAAAGATTCTAAAATGTACACTATAAAAACACCAGATTACTTTCAGAGGATCTCCAGTCGGACTCAAATCTGACTTCTCATCAGAAACCCTACCAGCTAAAAGAGAATGGCTAGATATAGTCCAAGCCTTAAAAGAAAAAACTGTCAACCCAGAATACTGTACCCTGTAAAGCTCTCATTTATGAATGAAGGTGAAATAAAGACCTTCCATAACACAAATTGAAACAATTTGTCACCATTTGTCTGGCCTTACAAAAGGTGCTGAAGGATGTGCTACAAACAGAAACACAGAAAGAGAACTGATATCTATAGAACTGTTCACCCCACAGTTGCAGAATACACATTCTTCTCATCAGTGCATCGAGCTTTCTCTAGAATAGACCATATGTTAGGCTGTAAAGCAAGTGTCAGTACATTCAAAAAAATCAAAATCATACAATGCATCTTCTCTAACCCCATTGGAGTGATGTTGGAAATCAACAACTCAGGAATCTCTAGAACATATGCAAACACATGGAGACTCAACAACATGGTCTTGAATGAACAGTGGGTCACAGAAGAAACTATAAAAGAAATTAAAAAATTTCTGGAAACAAATGAAGATGACAATAGGTCATATATTATGGGATACAGCAAAAACAGTGTTAAGAGGGAAGTTTAATGGTGCCTATGTGAAGAAATTGGAAGAGTATCAAAAAAAATGAGCTATCAGTGCACCTCAAGGACCTGTAAAAAGAGCAACATACCAAACACAAAATTAGGAGGAAAGATAGAGAACAAAATTGAAATAAATAAAAAGATAAGCAAAATTAAGAGTTTTTTGAAAAAATAAACAAAATTGGTACACCATGGGCCCAACCAAAAAAAAAGAGAGAGAGAGAGAAGACCCAAAATAATAAAATCAGAAATGAAAAAGGAAATGTAAGAACAGATACTCCAGAAATAAGAATCATCATCAGTAATTACTACAAAGACTTGTATGCCAACAAATTGGGAAACCTAGAAGAAATGGATATATTCCTAGACACATACAATCTACTAAAATTGAGTCATGAAGATATAGAAAACCTAAACAGACCAATAACAAAGACAGACATTGAATCAGTAATAAAGACACCCTCGTCAAAGAAAAGCCCAGAACAGGATGGCTTCACTTCTGAATTCTACCAGACATTTTAAAAAGAACTAATTCAAATTCTTCTCAAGCTATTCAAAAGAATTGAAAGGGAAGGAATCCTCACAAACTCCTTCTATGAAGCCTGTATTACCTTAATTCTTAAGCCAGAAAAAGATATGAGAGAGAACTACAGACCAATGTCCCTGATGAACATAGATGCAAAAATCCTCAATAAAATATTGGCTAATCAAATCCAATAACACAACAGAAAGATCATTCACCTGGACCAAGTAGGATTTATCCCAGGGGTAGTTCAACATTTGCAAATCAATGAATGAGATACATCACATCAACAAATTGAAGAACAAAAACCATATTCCTAATAGATGCACAGAAACGATTCAATAAAATACACATCCTTTCATGATGAAAACCATAAGCAAATTGAGTGCAGGAACATTTCTGACCATAATCAAAACTATGACAAACCCATGGCCAGCACCCTATTGAATAGGAAAAAACTGGATGCATTCCCCCTGAGATCTGGAACCAGACAACGATGCCCATTCTCTCATTGCTAGTTAATCTAGTCCTGGAAGTTTTAGCCAGAGCCATCAGGCAATAAAAAGAAATCAATGGTATACAAATTGGAAAGGAGGAAATCAAACTATCCCTATTTGCAGATGACATGATTCTATATAGGGGATCTAAAAGACTCAACGAGAGACTATTGGATCTCATAAAAAAGTTTGGTAAAGTGGCAGGATTTAAAATAAACACAGAAAAATCAATAGCCTTTGTATATACAAACAATGTCATGGCTAAGAAACAGATTTTAAGATCAGTCCCTTCCACAATAGCTCCAAAAAGAATGAAATACCTTGGAATAAATGTAACCAAGGATATCAAAGATATCTATGATCAAAATTACAAAACACTAAAGAAAGAAATAGAAGACACTAAAAAATGGAAAATCTTCCATGTTCACAGATTGGAATAATCAACATCATCAAAATGTCCAAAAGCAATTTACAGATTAATATGATCCCATTCAAAATACCAATAACATTCTTCGCATATCTAGAAAAAATGATACTAAAATTCATATCGAAAAACAAGAGACCCTGAGTAGCTAAAGCTATCTTATACAACAAAAAGCTGGAGGCATTACAATATCTGATTTCAAGACATCCTACAGGGCAATTATAATCAAAACATCCTGGTACCAGCACCAAAACAGAATTATAGACCAATGGAACAGAATAGAAACTCCAGAAATCAATACAAGCATCTACAACCAATTTATCTTTGAAAAAGGAGCTAATATCAATCCCTGGAGCAAGAACAGTCTCTTTAACAAATGGTACTGCAGGAACTGGAACTCCACATGCATAAGTATGAAACTAGACTGACACATTACATCTTACACAAAAATTCACGCAAAATGAATCACAGACCTAAATCTATGACCTGATACCATCAAATTACTATGGAAAAACTCTGCAAGACATTGGCATAGGCAAAGACTTATTGAAAAAGACCCCAGAAGCACATGGAATCAAAGCCAAAATTGACAAATGGGATTACATCAAGCTGATAAGCTTCTGCTCTGCAAAAGAAATACTCAGCAAAGTAAAGATGCAACTGATGGAATGGGAGAAAATATTTGCAAACTACACAACTGATAAAGGGTTAACATCCAGAATATAAGAGCTCAAGAAATACAACAACAAAACAAATAATCCAGTTAAGAAATGGGCAAATGACATGAACAGGCATTTTTCAAGAGAGGACATTCAAATGGCCAACAGACACTTGAGAAAACGTTCAGGAGCACTAGTCATCAGGGAAATGAAAAGCAAAACCACAATGAGGTTTCACCTCACTCCAGTTAGAATGGCTCTCATAGTAGTGCTGGTGAGGATGTGGTGGAAAAAGGTACCTGGTCCACTGTTGGTGGGAATGTAAACTGGTACAGCCACTGTGGAAAACACTATGGAGGTACCTCAGAAATCTAAATATAGACCTATCATACGACCCAGCCATCCTACTCCTGGGAATTTACCCAAACCAAAAGAAATCAGCATCTTAAAGAATTAGCTGTACCCCCATTTTCATAGCAGCAAAGTTCACAATAGCTAAGATATGGGATCAACCCAGATGTCTATCAACTGTTGACTAGAAAAAGAAATTATGGTGTATATATACTACGGAGTACTACTTAACTGTTTAAGAAAAAAAAAAGAAATATTGTATTTTGCAACAAGATTGATGCAACTGGAAACCATTATATTTAGTGTAAGCCAGTCCCAAAAAGACAGAAATCATGTTTTCCCTCATTCCAGGTAACTAATAGAGTATCTCAAATGTAAGGTATTGGTGTAAAATAGGCATTTTGAGATTCAATGATTATTTATAGCCCTTGCCTCTTCTGTTGATGAACAGTTCTTTTTCTGTTTGTACTATTTGTTGAACTCTTTTACTTAGTGTAGGGTTAACTATATGATTATTAAGTTAACTACAAATAAATCTGTAAAACTTAAGAATGTGAGAAAGAGGAGGAGGAAGGGTTGGAGAGTGGGTAGGAGGGAGGGTGAGGGAGGAAGTATTGCTATGTTCCTAAACCTGTACACATGAAATACATGAAAACTGCATTACTTAAATAATATTTTTTAAAAAGATGCCTGTATTGCATACTGGAGTACCTTGGTTTAATACTGGCCTCCAGCTCCCAATTTCAGCTTCTTGCTAATGCAGTTCCTGAGAAATTGCAGGTGATGGATCATTATTGGGTTACTGCCTCCCATGCGGGAGACCAGGATTGAGTTCCCAGCTCCCCTATTTTGGGCTTTGCAGGTATTTGGGGAATGTCTGGCAGATAGGAACCTATATCAATCAAAGAAATTTTTTAAAAATACTATTTACAGAGAGTTTATTGGAAGGCATTACCAGTAATCTAGAGATGACTTAAAGTATATAAAAGAATATGCCTAGGTTATATAAAAATATATCACTTTCTTTTTTTTTTATTTGACAGGTAGAGTTACAGACAGTGAGAGAGAGAGACAGAGAGAAAGGTCTTCCTTCCATTGGTTCACTCCCCAAATGGCCGCAACAGCTGGAGCTATGCCAATCCAAAGCCAGGAGCCAGGAGCCAGGAGCCTCTTCCTGGTCTCCCATGCAGGTGCAGGGGCCCGAACACTTGGGCCATCCTCCACTGCCCTTCCGGGGCACAGCAGAGAGCTGGACTGGAAGAGAGCAACTGGGACTAGAACCTGGCGCCCATATGGGATGCCAGTGCTGCAGATGGAGGATTAACCTAGTGTGCCACCATGCTGGCCCCAATATATCACTTTCTATAAGGTTCTTGAGCATCTGCAGATTGGGGCATCCACAAGGAGTTCCGGCTTGAACCAATTCCCCCCTCAGATACTGACAGACAACTCTAATTTGGGGGCAAGTGTGGGGAGCAACCCGGACTAGACTAAGTTACTGGAATTAAGACTTATTCTATGCATCTGCTCTCCCACAATATGGCGCTGAGAAGGGAGAAACAGCTTCTATGCAGCTGCCTCCAGTTCAACCAATAAACTGTAGGACCTGCTCCTGATTGGAGGAGAGCAGCGTACTCGGCGTGTGGGTAGCAGAGTTGGGATTGGTGGAAAAGGACTATAAAGGAGGAGAGAGACAACATGCACCAGGAACATCTAAGGGGAACATCTAAGAGGAACACCTGTGCAGCCCCCGAGAGAGCCGGCCGGCAGTGTGCCGCTCCCCCGCGGAAGTGGGGAATGTGGCAGGGGGAACCGCCCTTCCACGGAGGTGGAAGGGACGGTAGCCAAACCGGGAAGGACCAGCAGCCAACCCGGGAAGGACCAGCAGCCAACCCGGGAAGAACCAGCAGCAAACCCGGGGAGGGCCGAGCAGACGAAAGAACAACGCAGGGTCCTGTGTCATTCCTCCATGAAGACGGGGAGCGACAGGCAAGTTATTCTTCAAATAATACCTTGTGAACAAGTATTAGCTATCAGTCAAAAAATCAAGTGCTTTAAATAAATATGGATAAATTTAAAAGGCAATAGATTGCTGTAATTTGGTGACAAAGCCACATATGGGAGCTGGCATTGTGGCATAGCAGATAAAATGCTGCCACCTGTGATGCTGGCATCCCACATGGGTACTAGTTTGAGACCTAGCTACTCCACTTCCACTCCAGCTCCCTAGTAAAGTGCCTGGGAAAGCAGCAGAAGATGCCCTAAGTTCTTGGGCCCCTGCACCCATGTGGGAAACCCTGAAGAAGCTCCCAACTCCTGGCCTCCACCTGTCCCAGCCCTTGCCATCACAGCCATCTAGGGAAAGAACCAGCAGATGGAAGATCTCCCTCTTCTTCTTTCTCCTTCCCCCTCTAATTTTGCCTTTCAAATAAGTAATTCTTTATTTAAAAAAAAAAGCCTCATATGAGGATCTGGAATCAAAGAACGATATTGTAACTAGAAGGCTTAAAAAAAGAAAAAGTGGTTTGGGGCCAGCAATGTGGTGCAGCACGTAAAGATGCAGCTTATGACTCCAGCATCCCATATTGGAGTACCTGTTCAAGTTCCAGTTGCTCTGCTTCCAATCTAACTCCCTAATAATGTGCCTGGGAAGGCTTCAGCTGCCAGAAGTACTTGGGACCCTGCTACTGATGTGGGAAACCAGGAAAGAGTCCTGGCAGCTCCAGTCTTCAGTCTGGCCCAGCCATGCCTGTTGCAGCCATTTGGGGAGTGAGCCAGCACTGGAAGATCTCCATCACTCTGCCTTTCAAATAAACAACAACAACAAAAATCTCATTAAAAAAAAAGTGCCTTTAAGAAAAAGGATGAACGAAGTGTCAATTTTCTCATGAACACTACCATGCTCAGCTACATGATGCAAGTCCCAGCTTTCCAGCACTACCATTGTGACCACATGTCCTTTTTGCTGAAACACTACAACCTTTTAGTGCAGGAGTAGGGAAACTTTCTCCTGGCAAGGGCCATTTGGATATTCATAACATCACTCACAAGTCATACAAAAGTGTCAACTTAAAAATCAGCCTGCTAGAGATGTATTGAATTTTGAATGCTCCCTGTGGTTGCCTTGGCAGGGCCAGAATAAATGAATCTGCAGGCCTGATACTGCCCACAAGCCAGAAATTCCCCACCCCTGCTTTAGAGAGATAATAAACTAATAGTCATTTCTGGACTCTGTCACTGATTTTTAGCAATATTTCTAGGGCAGAAGTTTGAAGATAAGGTCTGTGTTAACAAGTGGAAGGTTCCTCTAGACATAGCAACTTGGATGACAGTGGGAACTGGACTCATAGGAATTTTCTCACAGTGTCCCATAGAATCCTAAGGCCCAATGGAGATGACTTATGGGCCACCATGACATAAAGGAATGGGCAGCAGAAAGGAAGAGTTGTAGGGTTTTGGCTTCCGTCCTCCTAGGTCAACAAGTGTAGCAACCTAACATTGTGTCCAATTTCATCTACCGGGGTTTCTCATAAGACTTCACTTGTCCAAAGATTCAACTTCTAAGGAAAATGTTGTAAAACCCCTGACCTGCTTGATCTACAGGATGTGTCTGGGCTTCTCTATGCATGCTGATTCACAAGGTCCTCAAAGGAAATAGTTAAAATACATGCAGCTCAGGGCAGCAGTGCATGTAAAGAGAGGAACCACAGGAAAAGTCCTCAACAAAGCCAAGGCTTCAGACCTTCATCATCATCATCATCATCATCATTGATCATCAACTTTTATAGAGAATCTTCCATAGAGAGGTCTACAATGAGCCCCAAATATACACAAATACAAACCAGAGTCAAGCCAAAGAGCTCCAAACTGTGACTGGTAGACTCAACCCACTCCCTTGGCAAGTAGAATACAATTATATCATGGGACTTCTTACCACTTAGCAGGTATCAGGATCTGCCCATGAAAGTCATGCGTTCTTTGACCCTCTTAACCCACTTGACCCCCAATCACATAGACAACTATCTTCAGAAAGAC
The DNA here is from genome assembly GCF_964237555.1 of Oryctolagus cuniculus. NCBI lineage: Eukaryota > Metazoa > Chordata > Mammalia > Lagomorpha > Leporidae > Oryctolagus > Oryctolagus cuniculus. The sequence continues at coordinate 40,581 of NW_027208225.1, read as the reverse complement.
AGTTATTTAAGAATCTTGTTTCCATTCCAACTTTCCCTTCTCTGATCTTGTGCTATAATTGTTTTAGAAAGTTCACTTAGGAGTCCCAGAACTTACAAGCATTTTTGGCATGGCTCTAAGTTAAAGGTTCGTTTTTATGTATTGTTTGTAAAAATCACTTTTATCTTATGATCACATAATATATATCTAAAAAATTCCAGCAAGATTCTAGAGCCTATGAGGCCACAAATTGAGAGTTTTGGAATTACTGGAAGGACAAAAAACTCACCTTTGACAACTCTCAGAGCTGACCTAAGATACAGGAATGCCAGGTAAGGAACTTGTCCACTTTCATGACACATTTAATCATAGCAAATTAAGGCTAAAAAGGGAGCCACAATGCAGTTTTAATGGAGAATTTCTCTGGCTCCCTATTGTTCAGAATTACATTATTATAAAAATTCTAAAATACCAGGCTTTTTAAGCATGGTAGTACAGGAGATATAATTCTGAGAGACTAAGAAATACAGGTGACATTTTCCTCCCCTCTTTTACTCTTCTAATATGTGAACTCTTTGGTTATAAAAAGAGGAAACAATAGGCCCTTCTTCCACCTTACCTGACTGCTTTTAGTTAACTACATCATTACTTTCTATATACCTAAATGTACAAACAAGAGCTGGCTACAACTCACACAATTTACTCAGCCACTTATTCTAAATGTGAAAATTGTGTTTAAAAAATGTGTCAGCCACATTTAAATTCCAAAAATGAAAATGTTGCACACATAATCCAAGAGACCAATGCTTCTAAAATCAATATGCAAATAAACAGACACCATTTTTGCCTTCTTGGCAAATAAGATCTACCCCCACTAAACATGTCTTTACGGCAAAAAGAAAAATTTAGAAATAGGACTACGAAAAGCAGTAAGAGATGAAACAAAGAAAGCAATTTAACTATCATATTAGGTACCAGCTGAAGGTGAAAGGGAGACCCCAGATGAAATGATATCAAAAGCACGTTAGCAATTTGAAGTGACTCTATATACTCAGAAATTATAAAAGGGAAGCACCCAATCCTGAACTTGTAAATTCAATTACATTTAGTTCATTTATTCTGGCTTTTGGAATTCTATCCAAAATTCAGATCTGTAAATTTATCTACTAAATAACAAATGTCTTCAAGTAGTTTGAATGTAAAACTTACTAGATTCTTTTAAATGTCTTAAAGCTGATAGGACACTCTAGTTTTCAAATATGTTGAAGAAATTTGCTTCTACCATTAATCTCTTCAATTGCAAAGACAGGTCAAGACATAGAAATCAAGTAGGGATTCAGCTGGGAAGGAGCTGCAAGAATAGGGAAAGTCCTGCCATTCAGCTCAGTTCTTCCTCTTTGTGGGCACAAAGTAGAGGCACCTGCCATCTCATGGTCTTTTCTCAGGGAATCTTAGCATTTAGATGACTCACAAAATGGTCACTGAAGAAGACAGAGATGATGCTAAATAATGCTCAATTTTAATTTGTGATTTCCACTTTAGTATTATACTCTTCTGTATTACTTTCTTTTTTATTTTAATTATCTATTTGAAAGGCAGAGGGAAAGAGAAATACAGAGTCAAAGAGATAACTCCCACCCACTGGTTCAACCCCAAATGCCTGCAACAGATCTTGCATCAGCTGATTCATCCTCCAATTATTTGCAATACCGAGAATTAGGTCTAGGCAAAGCAAGGAACCTGGAACTCAATCCAGGTCTCCTATATAGGGGCAGAGACCCAAGTAGTTGAACCATCATCTGCTGCTTTGCAGGATGGACGGTCTCAGGAAGTTGTACTGGAAGCAGAGGAGCCAGTACCCAAACCTGGTCACTCGGATATGAGATGTAGGTATCTCAAGTGACACCCTAAATGCTGCACCAAATGTTTGCCCAAGACACTGGGTTTTTAAAGCCATGTAGTTGATTTTGCACAATTACATAACAATTGGAAGCAGAGTAGTTTATCAGGACTCCCAGAGGCTACTTGTACCTACACATTCTTCAAATGAGCTAGAAGGAATCTAATGCTGTGCAGAATTTATAGCCTTCTCTTAAATAATTTCCAGCTCATGGAAGAATAGAACTACTAGGCTGAGAGAGGGAAACGTATCTGAAGAATTAGTTTCTTAATTACTTACAGATAAGAAAAGCTAAGAAATAAATACATGGTTTCAAGAGGCAATTTGTCCTTCAGGGAACAGGGTATTTTGCCAGCCATCACTACTGGATCACCTGAGTGTTACATCCCAATGTCTTTACTCATTGGGACCTACACAATTTAATATGAATGCTTGGAGGTACTGGGATGTTACACTGTAGCATTTGGCCTTACAAGAGAAGAACACCTGCTATTCTCATTTAAGTAACATTCACAATATTTAATTTGCCTTATTTCTGCAAACTGTTTCTGATTATTCTTTACCTCATATAAGTGAAATCTATACATTATCATCCTTTTACTTGATATACTTTTTGTATTCATTGTGCAATTTGTTAGGGGAAAAAATGCAGGGTAAATAAAAATCATGTTAGGAAATACAGGTATTCTATGATAAATTTATATCAGTGAGGTAATTTAAAGTTCTTCTTAAATGAGGGGACATAATGGACAATCTTAGAGCTATCATTAACAATGATTTCCAAAAACCGAGAAGATGCCATAAAGTCAGTACTCAGGGGCTCTATCACTCACATTTATGAATGGGAGGTACTTTTGTTTGCCTGCATTTACTTGTATTTTACATACAATCATTTGCATAGACTTGGAGGGCATACAAGGATATCCCAAGTTCTCTAGTGTATCTTTTGTTGTCTCTAACTAAACTTTCCAGAGGACACAGCTATGTCAATTTGACAGTTATCATGCAATGTGCAGGTCCGGCAGTTCTGTTCCATACCACAGACATTCAACATAAATCTATTTTCAGGAGAAAAGTAGAATGCATCCTTCTCATCATTTCTGTCTCAACAACCTTCTCCATAGCAAAAGTTTTTTTTTTTTTCTGTATGTGTGTGTGTGTGCACTTGTTTTAGTTGCAGTATCATTATAAGTAGAACAAGATTCACTGTACCTTTATCCACCCATAAATTCTTGGAAAGCCAAAAGCCAAGTGAGGCTATGCAAGTCAACATTTTATTAGTTACTAGAGCTTTTATTTTTCATCAGAAGCCAGATTTCCCACTACTATGAATTTCAAAAGAGAAGTATACATTTCTTTTTCCTCCCAATGGAAAAAAAATCTGTAGTATTTACAAAATAAAAATGCTAACTTGTCATGTGCTTCAAATTATATTATGCTTTTTCTGAGCTGTACTTGTCACACCTGTATATTCATGTCACTTCAAAATAACCATAATCCTCTTTGATATGCAACTCCATGAGGGTAGATATTGAGTTGACCTTGAACATCAGCACTTTCCTTATTTTCTAGTGCAGTACTTGGTATATTTATGGTAGGCTTTTCAGCTATAGAGAACTGACAAATGTGCTTCACAGACCATTACTGTACATCATTCCTATTCTGGAGATATGAAAATAGTCTCAAAAAGTTGTTCTTGGAAATAATCCACCCAAGATTGTATAGCATATTAATGACAAAGCCAGGATCAGAACTTTGGATTCTTTAGTCCCCATTCCCATTCTCTATTACACAACAGAGGGTCTTACATCTAATACCCTGGACAGCAACATGACTGATAAATACCGTACAGACCTTTGTGGTCTAAACTCCATTTGGTAGGCTGCCTGGCTCCCACTGCTCTTTATCAGTTGGAACATGTGAACTCTTCCAGAAATATGCCTGGGTTATACATACTTTATGCAGGACTCAAAACACAGAACCCAAAACAGAATTCTACAGCCATAGCAAAGAGTCATTCTCTCACATCAGAGTCAAATTTTACATCAGCCAAGCCACCAATGCCAATGGAATTTCTATGGCTCAGCTACTGCTAAATCAAATATTCTGCTAAACAGAGCTTCAATTTGTATCTTCAAAAATTATGTGGGAGTTTCCTAAAGGCAAACACATTTAAAAATAGAGCTTCTCCTGGGCACATGAAAAAAGAAAATGGGAATATTTTGGGGGTGACACAGAAGATCTACAACTGTGTTGTGGGGATAGTTGTCCAACTATAAATTTACTTAAAATGGATAAATATTATGTTATACTTCAATAAAGCTGTTAAAACCTAGGTCTGACAATGAGGTAGATACATAATGTCTTGTAAACATCTCATATGAAAAACTGTAAAGACATTCTTTACTATCCCCATGCTACTTCAGTTGCTATATTTAAAAGGTCAAAATTCTTCTATGTGATTTTGGCAAAAAATAATGTAGGAACTAACAGAAATACCTGTAAAGAACCAAATTTCACTGAGATAGCAGCAAGAGAGATACTGACATGTATGATTATCTGCATAAATAAACTACAGATGTACTAGTTTAATTAACCATAGTGTTTTAGCCCAAAACCTGCCATTAATAAGCCACTGGGTTTTGAACAAGTTTTATAACATCTCAAGTCTCATTGTTCCCATTTATATCATGTGTCTCTGTGGACTAGATTAGAATTAAATGGTACACAGTACCAGAATACCAATGGTTATCTAATGAACAGCTAGTAATATGTTAGATTGTCCAAGTATTATCACCTTATAAGCAAAGTATTATTGGCCATTTTTTGCAAATGAAGAAACTGGAAAATAGAGAATCTCACTAGTTTGGGCAGGATCAGTTATTTAGGAGCAGATGTGGAATTCCAATCCAAGATTACCAGCTCTAAAACATACCTTTATTGCTTTGTTTTTTTTAAAGATTTGCTAATTTGAAAGTCAGAGTTACAGAAAGCTTTTTCATCTGCTGGTTCACTCTCCAGATGGCCACATATGGTCAGGGCTTGACCAGGTCAAAGCCAAGAGCCAGGAGCTTCTTCCAGGTTTCCTAAGTGGGCAGCAGGCACCCAACATTTGGGCCATCTGCTGCTGCTTTCCCAGGCCATTAGCAGAGAGCCAGATCAGAAGTGGGGCAGCAGGGGCCGGCACTGTGGCATAGTGGGTAAAGCCACCACCTGAAGTGCCGGCATCCCATATGGGCACCAGTTCAAGTCCTGGCTTCTCCACTTCTGATCCAGCTCTCTACTATGGCCTGGGAAAGCAGTGGAAGATGGCCCAAGTCCTTGGGTCCCTGCACTCAGGTAAGAGACCTGGAAGAAGCTCCTGGCTCCAGATTGACCCAGCTCTGGTCATTGCAACCAATTGGGGAGTGAAGCAGCTGATGGAAGATCTTGGTATCTCTCGCTCTCTCTCACTCTCGATCTCTCTCTCACACTCTGACTTTCAAATAAAAAATTTAAAAAAAAAAAAGTGTAGCAGCAGGGACATGAACTGGTGCCCATATGGAATGCCAGCGTCATGGGTGGATGCTTTACCTGCTATGCCTCAGCGCTGGCCCTTCACTCTTATTCTCATTAAACTTTGGGCTTTTGAGTTTGTCAGATATGGGCATGAATCCTTGCCTTTAGTATGTTAAGTTAATCACTTCCTTCAAGTACCAGTTTCCTCATCTGTGAAATGACATTATCAATACTTTACTCATTTAGCAGTTGGGAAAATTATAGTGTCTCCTGTAAATAGAAGACATCCAGTAAAGTGTCTTTCTCATCCCCCTGCTGCAGAGCTACCTTCCTGTGTATTTTTTTTTTATTTATAAAATCTATGATTCCCTTACAGCCTACCTGCATAAACCTCACTGGAGTTGAATTCTATCAAAAGCAATTGTAACAAACATAAACACACAGTGCTATTTCTTCAGAATTGGTCTCTGGCTTTGTGATGCAGACTGTCAACAAGAGTGTCAACTTCAAGGGGTGGGCATCTGTCCACAGGAACTGAGCTGAGGTCACAGACTTGTCTCTCTCTGCCCTACAAACAGATGTCTGGGTGACGACTCAGTTGCTGCAAACCAAGGTTACAGTAAACCTAGGGGGAAGTGCCCAGTCTCCTTTCTAATCCTCTTGGCCAGCCATTCATTCTCTAAGACAATGCCTTACTGACTGACCATAACTTAAAATAACTAGTTTCCCCCAGTATACTATTTTCAACAAAATGCCTTTATTTGCATGATTCAGATTATTCCACAGGCCAAAGGAAGTGTTTATGCAATAGAGGTTTGTCAGCAACAAATTGGTTTGATTCTGTGTCACGGAATGCACACCTTCCAGAGGTTACCTCGCAACTTGCCAAGTAAACCCTGATGCAATGTGGGCCTCTAGTGGTAGCAAGAAAGTAAAGCAGCTGCTAGTGAGAGCCAACAAAAAAAGCCAAGAAAGTCACCCTTCATTATTATGTTGACGTGTTGATGTGAAACTAGTTCAAAATAATCTTCCATGATAAAGTAAATTCTAAATGTAACAGCTTTCTTCCAGATCACAAGCTCGTCTTCAATAACTAGCCTAACTAAACATTGTGCAGCATTTACATCTTTTTCAGAAAATTGAAGTCAGTGTTAGGGGTCTCACTATTCTACTTTATACCAAGTTCACTAAGAATTATAACAATTATAAACACTAGCTACTTTTCATACAGCTAGTAAAAGCTACCATACACACACACACACACACAATGCTGGACTCTAATTGGTGTGATCAGTGAAGTCCTCTACCAACTGTCCTGGGAATTTAAATAATCCCCACAGGCTGATGAGGCTGTTGTGAGTTAATTCCTGCACTAGAAAAGTGCCTTCCTTGAATATCTGACTTCTGAGGTCTTTTCCAACTTAAAACAAGTAAGAATGAATCCTACAATGTCAAGTGTTAACTCTTTGTTTTCCTGTTACTTGGTGCATGTCTTCTGATCAAAAGTCTTACTTAAAAATTACAGCTCCATTATGATTAACAACATAGTAGAATATACACAGTAAAAATTTTATGATGTACAAGCTGGAGTTGGCACTTAAAATTTAACATGGTGCTTGGTTGGGCTATATCAAAACAAGTTATTAAGGGGAAAGAAAACAATCTCAGACTATGAAAAAACTACAGGAACTAGCCTTTCCATACACACCCATGCATGGCTTAAAGACAGGGATACATTCTGAGAATTACACTGTTAAGCATTGTTCTACCAACATCAGAGTGTACGTAGACAAACCAGGATGGCTGGTCGTTGTCACTAGGCAATGTACCCTTATGGTATATGTGGTCCAGCATTCACTGAAACATCACTATATAATTCATGGCATTTTAAATATCTATCATGTTCCTAACATTAAAAGAAACACTTTACATGTGTGATAAAAGAAACTGAATTGTCCATAAATAAACCAACAGCATTTATCTGAAATAAACATCTCAAGACATCTCATAGGAGTGTTAGTTAATGTCTTGTCTCTGTTGACTTCACTAGATTTTCCCAATGGCCGTATTCCAAGAGTTTTTAAATGTTAGTTTGACAGATGACCACCAAACTTCAAAGGTCTATGAAGGAAGATTTCATGGGTATTATTGACTGATAGGTCTCTGTCCTTCTCACATGCTGTCTTTATACAGTTCCCTGAAGCTACACAGAAAAACGGTAAACACACAAGAAGCTCTTCAGAGAAGTCACTGTGAATGAAATGGTTTGTAGTGAGAAGCTCCAGATAAAGAATTAATTTGCTTTTAGTCCTTAGCTTTAGTTATAGGATAGAGAACTTTTCTGTAGACTAGAAAAATGTGGACATGAAAAGTAGGAGGGGATTCCCAATATAATCACATGCCACTGGGCACATAAAAGAAACCTGCATTTAACGCAACATTAGCCACCAAAGCATTTAAATCCAACAGTTCTACAGCCCGCTTTACCACAGATATTTTAAAAAGTTCATACAACTCAAAGAATATTTTTCAATTTGTGAATCTAAGAACTTTTCTCTGTATACATCCTTTTGCCTATATTTTTCCTTCATGATTATCTGTGTCCTTTGCTATACCCCAACAGACTTTAGCATGCTTCTTAAAATAATATTTGAGGCCCTCTTTGCCATCCTTTTGCCCAAGACATGTTGATTTTATTAAAGCAAGTTGGGTCTGCATTCTTTCTTTACTACTATTACAGGTAGACTTGGCAGACTCAAGACCTTTGTTTTAAAATGCTCTGCTCTGGAGACAACCTCGTTAAATAAGTTCCATTTTACCTGCTGGGCAGTTGCACTCTGAAGGTGCTTCTCTTGCAGTTCTTATTTTAGCCATATCTTCATAGGATTTCTGTAAGAAGAGAAGTATTAACAATCATCAGTAGCATTGTAGAGAATTAGGTACTCTCTGGCTGTATGCCTGATTGATCAGCATTTCATAGCCTGCATAACATTACACGTACTTGGACTTTAGTCAAAAGGTAACAGTACCCAAGCCCTAAAAAAAACAAAATGGTCATTGACATGGTATCAGGATTGCTGGATTTGTACAACATTTTTCTCCACTCTTCAACTGCTACCACCCTTCTCCCTTGGCTCAAGCATACACACTCAATGCATAAACCCAGCACTCACATGCTGCAGTTCCAGGTAAGCTGTAGCTTATCAGGAACAGCTAGTCTTTTATATATGAATGTCAAAGGCATTAAGGTGTTGTGTGGCAACCACTGCCACACAGCCTCTCTGCTGGAAAAGTTTTAGAAAACCTGCAAACTCTAAAGCCATCATTAAACACAACATAGGTTCTTTTCAACTCCCAACTGAAAGGACTGCGAATTCCTAAGTACGCCAAGCTCTGTACCCATAACCAAAGATAAAGCTATTTTTTAAAGAATAAAGTTTAAACTCTTAATATGAGAACGTTCAATTGTAAAATGTTTAATCAGAATAATCTCACTTTTAAGAGTGATGACCTTTTTTGTGTATTACTAACACCTATAACCCCAACCTTCTTACCACAGGTGAAGGTTATCAGATGTTAGCTAGACAAGGAAGTCTCCATACAATTAGCAACGCATTTCATTAGGCTACAAAACTAGAACCTTGCCCTTTTAGATCTCCATGCATGTTTAGCCAACATTGAGGAAAAGTGAGTGAAGATGACAGAGACGGAGGCGGCCTTATCCAGGGATGTGCAGACACAAACACAAGCCACAAGGAGCGCAGATGGGCGCCTAACACCGCACACACAGCCAAGCACACAGAATGCCCCCTTTGCAAGATGTTACCCACGCACAGAACACCCCAGCCTCTCACCCCTGAGCCAGAAGGCGCTCCACTTTCTCCTGCACCATGGCCTTGAGCTGATCCTCGGTATCAGACAGCAGAGGAATGGAAGGGGCCCCTTTCGTCGATTCCAGAGCGGCTATCTGCGCCTGGAGGTCGTTGGTTTTCACCCCCAGTACAGACAAGACAGGATGGCCACCACTGACAGGAGGGCTGCCAGGACCGCGCACTGGGGTCCGGCCGCAGCGCAGCGCTGCCCTGCGGGGCTCGCGTCCGCCGGTCTGGGCTCCCGGCCTCCTCCTTTCCCCGTGTGCTTCTTCACCAGCATCGTGGCGGGGTCGGCTGCCTCAGCTTCACCTTCCACCCTCGACCACCTCCAATAATTGTGAAAAGAAGTAAACGGGGAGAGTCCTCCGCAGTTCAGTCCCGGTGGCCGCACAGCTAGCTGGCGCGGGAGCGGGACGCGGAGAGGGACCTCGGCGTGGCTCAGCGTCCGGGCCGCGGGCGAGGACCATCCTCCACCTACTCCCCTCCTCCCAGAAAGGCGTGAAGAGCACCTCCGTCAGGGGACTGGGTGGCGACCGCGTCAAAATCGAAAGGAAGTCCACCGGACACCTCCTCCGAGGTCCCCGGGAGCGGCCGCGCCGGGTCCGAGGGACAGCGGAAGAGGGGCTGCCGCTCGCCCCGCCGCGGAGCGCGGAGCTGTTGCGTTCCCACTACTTGGCCTTATTTCCACCTATTTGGTGTCTTTCCGCACGCCGGCTTGCTTCCCACCTGGACTGGGCTGGAGGCTGGGAGGCCGAGAGACCACGAGAGGGGCGCCAGAGGGCGGTCAGGCAAGAGGAGAGCCAAAGGGCGCGAGCTGCCGCTACCCGCAGTCTCTCCGCGGCTCCTTTGGCTGCCAGCCTTAAATACCCTTCGGGATGCTCCGGTGTGAGTGCGCACGCGGCGAGCGCCTGGGCCCTCCCCCGACCCCCGCCCAGCAGCTCCCGCCGCAGAGCACCCCCGGCGGGAGCCCGCCTCATTATAATATATTCACCTTCGAGCAACGCGAGCGGGGCGGGGCGCCGGAGCCTCCGAGTGGGAGGTCCGTATTAGCATAATATATGCAGATAGCGAGAGCGAACGCCGTGATTGGGTGGGAGCTGGGAGACCCCACCCCCTTCGCCGAGTAACTTAGGCGTCCGCGAAGGCCACCTCGCTCTCCAGGGCCTGGGGCCGGAGCGAGGTTGGCGGTGGAGGAGGCGCCTGCTGCGGCTTGCGACCAGCCTAGCCCAGCGCACCATCTTTATCCCGTTGAAAATGGAGAAATGGCCTCCGGGAGGGCTGCGATGAAGCTCACCGCCCGCGCTCTGGCGCGGCGTTTCCTGTCCTCCCTCATCTACCCGCGCGCCCCAAGGCAAAGCTCTGTCCCTGTCTGGGGCGTCCAGGTCCTCACTCCCGTCTCTGCCCAGGGCGCGCTTCGCACCCCCAGCCCCGATTGGCCTGTCTCCACGGGGCTGCGTCTGCTCCAGCCCCGCGTTCCTGCCCTATACTGGGGTGCTGACGACGTTTTCCTGAGTCCCTGCTTTGCGGGTTTGGAAAGGGAAGTGTTGGACTGAAGCACGCGGTCAATTTTTTCTCTTTGACTCTCCTGCAGTTCATCTGGCTCAAATTACAAGGTCTCTAGTGAGAATTCTGAAAGTTGGTAACAAGTAACATTTCACATGGGACTGACTTTTGGGGCAGAGAGGGGCCTGGGATCCCACCTTTTACCCTAAGAGCTCTCACCTCCTTTTCCCCATGAGAAATAAATGTTTGCTTTCTAAGCAGGCTACCCTCGGGCGGTTGCTGGCTACTGCACTAAGCGAATGGTTCACAAGGGTGAAAGGATGATTGCTGGTAGGAAGCAGGGTGGCAGCATCATTAGGGGACGGAACAGGAGTCACGTTGGAGGGAAGCAGGGAATTTTGTCAAATCAAGACTAAATTCCTGGGCCAGCGCCGGGGCTCACTAGGCTAATCCTCCGCCTGCGGTGCCGGCACACCGGGTTCTAGTCCCGGTCGGGGCGCCGGATTCTTTCCCGGTTGCCCCTCTTCCAGGCCAGCCCTCTGCTGTGGCCAGGGAGTGCAGTGGAGGATGGCCCAAGTCCTTGGGCCCTGCACCCCATGGGAGACCAGGAGAAGTACCTGGCTCCTGCCATCGGATCTGCGCGGTACGCCGGCCGCAGCACGCCGGCTGCAGCAGCCATTGGAAGGTGAACCAATGGCAAAAGGAAGACCTTTCTCTCTGTCTCTCTCTCTCACTGTCCACTCTGCCTGTCAAAAAATAAATAAATAAAAATAAAATAAGACTGAATTCCTTACGTTCATGTTACATAGTCGTGCTCATAGGTAACATCGGTATCACCTGAGACACAAAAATTCAAATACCAGGATCCCAGCACAGATCTTCTGAATCAGAAACTACCAATACTGAATCAAATAAGCTGGGGCGCAGCGGATAAGGCAGCGACCTGCAGTGCCAGCATCCCATATGGACACCGGTTTGAGACCTGGCTGCCCCACTTCTGATCTGGCTCTCTGCTATGGCCTGGGAAAGCAGTGCAAGCACAGCTCCGGCTGTTGCAGCCAATTCGAGAGTGAACCAGTGCATGGAGGCCCTCTCTGCCTCTCCTTCTCTGTGTAACTCTTTCAAATAAATAAATAAATCTTTAAAAAAACCTGAATTTTTAAACAAATACATACCGATCTGTATTTATACAAGCCGTCTGTTCATTTCGTGCACATCCAAGTTTGGGAACCACTGGCGTCACACTTCAAAGACTCTTTTTTATCCAAACCTCAGAACACTGTATTGCGAGTGAGGAATTATGGCCCCAGTTTCATTTACAAAGAAACTGTTTTCAAGGCACCTTTAACTGTGACTAAAGGGGTTTCAAAGATCAGGACCAAAACCATAACTACAGATTTTTGTTGTGGAGTCAGCTCTTTCTGATTTTCCAGTCACCTCTCTAACCATTCCTCAGTCTGTCTTGCAAGATTTTCTTCCGCTTGCTCCTAGGATCTCAGTCTTCTCTTTGAAGCCGGTATACTCTCACCTGTAGAGTTCCCAATTACCACACTGATACTGAAGAGTCATCAAACAAGGGTTCCAAGCCCAGACCTCCCTCTGGAGCCTCATATTCAATTCCCTGTTCCCCAGTTCCACTTGAATGCCCTGCTAGTAAATCCAGCCAGCCCCCACCCCCTGCCTTCTTACCTCCATACTTGGCTAGTCTTTTGGTTTCCCAGCTCAATGAATGAAACTGCCATCCATCCAGTGTCCTCAGGCCAAACTATGGAGTAGCAAGCCCTGACTTCTCCCTTGTTCTTCTCTCCTCATCTCTCTGAATTCCTTTGATACTTTTTACACCGTGTTTAGCCTTATGTCTTACAACCCTCTTTGCCCAACTCCACTGCCTGGAGTCTGTCATCTCAGCAGCCCGTCCTTCTTATTCTCCACGCTGGTTTCTATAAGTATGGTGACAAGGCACCCTGTCTTAAAATGTCAGTAGAAAAGTCATTTTCTGCTGTGGCTGACACTGATGGTTGGTTACACATTCAATGTGGATGACGTGATGTTCTTATAGCATGCTTTGTGTAAATTGGCCATGAAAAGGAACATTAACAACTCTTACAAGCTCTCAGAACTATCAGATCTTAGTGGCGAGAGAGCATAGGGATTGTGTGGATTTGGAGCCTTTATCCAGAGGATTACATTTGCCTCATGTGTTTGGTGGCCACAATACCTCAGAAATGCACCAGCCATTAGTGCTAAGATTTCAAAACCCAGTAGCTTCTCTGCATCAAGCACAAAGAATGCATGGACCAACAAAGCCCCGAGGGTTTGAACCCGTGTTGTTCTGTAGATTCATCAGTGCACAGTTGTTATTTGGGTTTGCATGCAGAGAAGGATTCAAAAAAGGTAAAAATAGAACTCAAATCGCAATAGTCCAGCTGACTCCAATTTGCCTAAGACTGATACTGATAGCCGTAAAAGACAAGCAGCTGGCCATAGAACAGCTTTGAGGTAGGAAGAATAATAGATCCCTGAAGAGGGCCACATTCTAATCTCCAAAACCTGTGACTGTGTTCTAGCACATTATTCAGTTAGGGATCTTGAGATGGCGAGACTCTCCAACTTTGTTAGGGGGACCAATGGCGTCAGCTTTCTGTTACTATAACAATACCTGGGGCAGGCTACCTTTTACTACTTTTACTTTTACTACTGAGAAGTATGGCTGGAAGTTAAAATAAGAAAGAAGATGCCTGTGAGAAAAGTAAGACAAACAAAGATAAGCAGGGGATAATAGGGGAAACAAGATATCTAAGTGTCGCTCCCCCTCTTCGTGGAGGAACGACACTAAGCCCTGCCTAGGCTTCATATCCGAGTCACGGCACCATTATGTCACTCCCCCTCTTTGTGGAGGAACGACACTAAACCCTGCCTAGGCTTCATATCCGAGTCACGGCACCATTATGTCGCTCCCCCTCTTCGCGGAGGAACGACACAGGACCCTGCGCTGTTCTTTTGTCTGCTCGGCCCTCCCGGGGTTTGCTGCTGGTTCTTCCCGGGTTGGCTACTGTCTCTTCCACCTCCGTGGAAGGGCGGTTCCCCCTGCCACTTTCCCCACTTCCGCAGGGGAGCGGCACACCGCCGGCCGGCTCTCTCGGGGGCTGCACAGGTGTTCCTCTTAGATGTTCCTGGTGCATGTTGTCTCTCTCCTCCTTTATAGTCCTGTTCCACCAATCCCAACTCTGCTACCCACACGCCGAGTACGCTGCTGTCCTCCAATCAGGAGCAGGTCCTACAGTTTATTGGTTAAACTGGAGGCAGCTGTGTAGAAGCTGTTTCCTCCTCTCCAGCGCCATATTGTGGGAGAGCAGATGCATAGAATAAGTCTTAATTCCAGTAACTTAGTCTAGTCCAAGTTGCTTCCAGTTGCTCCCCACATCTAAGATATCTAAGTGAGAAGTGGTAATTTTTGTTACAAGGCATAATTTCCTATCTACCTCTAAGAGATGGATTAATAAAGGATATAAAGTACAGAGGTGAAAAACTAAAATGTATTTGAAGTGTTGACATTTAATGTACATTAGAAAGATTATCTGACCAAAGGAAGTAGCTGGGGTAGTCATGTTATGCTGTTTTTAGATATTAATCATAAAAGATACTTCAGATAGAAAATGTCTTTGAGCATCATTAATTTTTGAGGCTAATAAATTTCCTAAAACTGCAATGTTAACCAAAGTTCCCTGACCAAAGTTACCAAAAAGAGGCAAATGTATGGGGGACTTGTGGCCATCTTTGTAATCCATAACCACCTGTTGTGGTCACTAAGGACCTTAATAAAGAAAATGGAGTGGGTGGTATTTAGCTTAGTGATGAAGATAACTATTGAGATGTTCATGTCCCACGTCACTGTGCCTGGATTCAGTGCCTGGGTTGTACTCCTGACTCCAGATTCCTGTTAAGGCAGACTTTAGGAGGCAGTAGGGGTGGTTCAAGTAATTGGGCCCTTGGTCTGAATTGGGTTCTTGGTTCCTGGTTTCAGCCTGGCTCAACTCCAGCCCTTGAAGGTATTTTTGGAGTGAACCAGGAGATGGGAACTCTGTCTCTCTGCCTCTCAAATAAATAAATGGTTTTTAGTGGCCACATGAATTGTGTGTCCTATTAAGCATGCCATTTTATGAACTTCAAAGAATAAGATCTCATAGATATGTCTCTGAAGAATTTTCCAGGAGTATGAAGTGGGCAGCAAGGAGTTAAGTGAACTGAAGTTTTCAGATGCTCACAGACAAGCAAATTTCAATAAATCACAAACAAATTATAAGTATCTTTCAGAGCAGAAAAGGATTTGGCTCTTAGTGACAAGTTAAAAAATTCTCTCAGATCAAGGGACTGATCCTATTTACACAAGCCTGGTTAAGCAAAGGACTTATAACTGTATGAATCCAATAATCTGGATAATACAGACCCTCCAAAACCCCAGTCCTCTATGCAGTGAGTTTTATGTTTGTTGCTTTGTTTTATTTGGAGGGGAGAGGTAAAAATCTCCCTCAAACCTTAAATAACAAGGTAATAGCTCTACCTAATAGGGTTTTCTCCAAATTTCCCGATTACATTGCTAACTCAAACAAGTGGTGACTTTTCTTTGAAGTTCCACCTGAGCCTCCGTGTGAGGCTGTGTAGTGAGAGTATGTTTGTGTCATTGAGTCCGCTCATGGTGAAGAACATGGCCTCCAAGGCCAGACTGCCTGGGTTCATTATCCAACTTTGTCAATGAATAGTTATAGGACTTTGGGGAAATTGCTTAACTCTGTTGTCTCATCTATGAAACAAGGATAATAATATTTATCCATTAGCATCTTTTGCTGTGAATACATGGGACAGCATGTGAAAGCATAGAATGCCTGGTAGATATTAAGTGAAATATATAGTTTAGCTTTAATTGTTGTTGTTATTATTTTTAAAGTATTGATCCACAGACACCGAAAGGCAACAACAGTGTGCTCCTATACCATGGAGCACCTGTATATCCTAATCTTGACCCTAATCTTCCATCACTGGTTCACTCCCAAAAGGCCACAATGGTTAGAAGTGGGTGGATATGAAGTCAGGAGCCAAGAGCTTCTTCCGGGTCTCCCATGTCAGTGCAGGGGCCAAAGGACTTGAGCCATCCTCTGCTGATTTCCCGGGCACATTAACAGGGAGCTGGATTGTAAGAGGAGCAGCCAGGACTTGAACCGGCAGCCATATGGGATGCTGGCACTACGGTCAACAGCTTTACCTGCTACACCACAGTGCAGGTCCCCAGCATACTTTTTTTTTCCCAAAAAAAGATGTAACTATCAGATAGTGAGACATATTGTAAAGACATCATAATCAATGCAGTTAGATATTTTTCAGGACAGACACTAAGCCACAAAACAAAATAAAAAGCCTAGAAGCAGGCCCACACCTGTACAGGCACTGAAAGTGGCAAAGAAATGACACTGCAGAGTGGGGCAGAAAGCATGGACTTTTCAGTCAATGATGCAGTGCATTCATTCACATGGGAAAAGATGAAGTGGAATCCTTTCTCACAGAGGACACAAAAGTTAAAGGGAGATGGTTTAATCCTAACTTTAAAAGGTAATAACTTAAAGCATTTAGATAATAATACAGGAAAATATCTTTGTGGCCTTAGGTTAAGGTATATTGTCTTACATAAGACAGATGAAGAACTAGTTACTAGGAAATGATAGATCAATTGGAATGCATTATCTATTAAAAAACCTAAAAGGAGTGAAAAGGCAATCCACAAAATAGAGAAAGATATTTATAAAACACAAAAATGAAAAAAGACTGTTGTGGAGAATATATAAAAATTCTTGTAACAATGAGAAGAGCGAACAAAATCTTGAATAAGCACTTTTCAAAGTGGAAAACTAAAAATAGCTAGTGAATATTTAAACATGCTCAACCTCATAATTAATCAGAAAAATGCACATTATAACCACTATGGTGAGTATGTGATCCCACTACTCACCCACCAAATTGGCTAAAATGAGAGACAGACAATAAAAAACATAAGCAAGAATGTTTGTGCTCATATGCAAACATAGAGCAACTGGAACACAGTGCTGGATGGAATAAAAAGTTCCATAAGTTTTTTAGAAAATTGTAAACTAGACATATGCAAAACTTTTGTAGAAGGACTTCGAAAAGAGCAATGGCCAAGGACTGGGAGCTCTGCAAATTATGTTATAGATGCCTGATGGCCTCACAGGAGAAGTGCCTCGGGTGAGAGGTAAAGACTAGTGAGGAAAACTGTAAGGAGAAAACTGTAAGGAGAGATTTGTGCTGTGCTGAGGCAGATGTAACACAGTTGCCAGTGTTCACATGAAAAGATTAGCATGTTCTTAATAAGCTGTGTGGCCCACCCTACCTAAGAAGACTGCATTCAGAATATTGATGCTGCCAACACGTTTCTTCCTTCTGTGTTTAATAAAATGCAAAAGGAGATAAGATAAAAGAATGACTACAAAAAAAAAAAAAGAAACCAAGAATTCTTAGGATTAAAAATTCTCAACTTTACCAAATAACAATTGATACAAACATTAAGAAATTACTTTTGGACTGCATCAAGAGCCTCTCAAGAAAATGGAGAAACTGAGTATGACTAGAAAATCTTTTGTTAAGACCTCAAAATACCTAAAGTGACATCATATGAAATTGTTTCATCAAACAACAGAGCATCTAAGAAGCTTCAGGATGCTGTCCCTCAGTGATCCCCACAAAAAGTTAAGTGGTGTATGTTATATCTCAGTAAAGTAAACGCCAATAAGATTTACGGGAATCCAAAAACTGTTTCAGGAAAATCCTGTTAGCAAACACACAAGCACTGAAAGGAGTGGTGACAATAAAACAGAAGAGGCCTTTGAACCTCAGAAACCTCTCTAGGCAGGAATCAGGCTGAGAAACCACAAAGCTGCATGCACTGGAGTTGTTTTGTAGAAAAGAAGAAAAACTTAGAGCATGGGAAAAAAGAGATCTGAAGACAGAGCCAAGAGCCACAGAAAATCATTCTCGGAAGGAGAAGGCCTGAATCCTAATCAAAGAACTTCCGACACTTGCCCAACTGAGTATCAGAAGTTCTGTAAACTATTACTCCCATGGTCTTTTCCTCCCAATTTTTTTTTTTGACAGGCAGAGTAGACAGTGAGAGAGAGAGAGAAACAGAGAGAAACGTCTTCCTTTTGCTGTTGGTTCACCCTCCAATGGCCACCGAGGCCAGCAGGCTGCGGCCTGCGCACCACGCTGATCCGATGGCAGGAGCCAGGTGCTTCTCCTGGTCTCCCATGGGGTGCAGGGCCCAAGCACTTGGGCCATCCTCCACTGCACTCCCGGGCCACAGCAGAGAGCTGGCCTGGAAGAGGGGCAACTGGGACAGAATCTGGTGCCCCAACCGGGACTAGAACCTGGTGTGCTGGCGCCGCTAGCCAGAGGATTAGCCTATTGAGCCACAGCGCCGGCGTTCCTCCCAATTTTTAAACAGCGATGACTATAACCATTATTCTACATTTGTCCAACTGCTGTGTACTGGGCAGATGTGGAGCATATAACTTGTCTCTTCAGTTCACAAGTCTTCACATGGAGAGTAATGGTTCTTAAGGGGGACTTGAGGCTCCTAATCAAGGAGCAATATGTGAAGAGCCTCATTCACAGCTAGATCTGCTTAGATGATGAAATTTTTGATTTTGTGGTATATTGTAAGAGATGTATCATGGCTATAAGATTAATGATAGCCATAAAACTGACTCAAACATCTCTCAGAATGGACACTACATGTTATTTCATGCGTGATGCAAACTGGCCTGGAGATTTCTCACTGTGGCCCCAAGATTTCAGGAGTTAAGACCACCTTAGCACACATGCAACATTGGTGAACCTTAAAATGAAGCATACCCTTAAAAGCATAGCTCATACTCCCCATAAGGAAGAAGCACCTTGTAATCTGGTGCAGACTGAATGAAAGTATAAGAACAGGGAAAAATCCTCCAAACCCTGGAATGGTCTCCAGATGATTACTTTTCCAGTCAAGCAATCATGTGACTCTTGACTGTAACTGACTCCTGCCACTGGTCTGCTCCTGCTTTCCATGTCTGAAAATCAAATGTTTGGTGTGATGAGTAAGAAAGGGAGGAGATGTACAATTTGGGACATGCTCAATCAGACTTGCCCCAAATGGTGGAGTTAGAAACGTGCCTGGGGATTCTAATAAAATCCCATCAAGGTGGCATGTACCAATGCCATCTCACTAGTCCAAGTGATCAATTTCAGTTCACAATTGATCACACTGATAGGTCTAAGAATCAAAGGGATCACACAAACAAGACTAGTGTCTGCTAATACTAATAGAATCAAAAAGGGAGAGAACGATCCACCATGGGAAGCAGGATACACAGCAGACTCATAGAATGGCAGATGTCCTAAACAGCACTCTGGCCTCAGAATCAGCCCTTAAGGCATTCGGATCTGGCTGAGGAGCCCATGAGAGTATTTTAGGCATGGAAAGCCAAGACACTCTGGCAAAAAAAAAAAAAAAAAAAAAAAACCTAAATGAAAGATCTCTGCGAGTGAGATCCCAGTAGAAAGAAAGGGCCATCAAAGAAGGAGGTACCTTTCTCTGAAGGGAGGAGAGAACTTCCACACTTCTACTTGACTATGACCCTGTCTAAATAAGATCGAAGTCACGAACTCAAAAGGCTTCCATAGCAACTCATGACAAGAGCCTAAGGAGATTACTGATGCCATAAACAAGAGTGTCAAATTGTTAAGTCAACAACAGGAATCACTGTGCACTTACTCCTTATGTAGGATCTCTGTCAATGTGTTGTCCAATGTGAGTTAATGCTATAACTCGTATTCAAACTGTATTTTACACTTTATGTTCTGTGTGGGTGCAAACTGATGAAATCTTTACTTAATATATACTAAACTGATCTTCTGTATATAAAGAGAATTGAAAATGAATCTTGATGTGAATGGAAGGGGAGAGGGAGTGGGAGATGGGAGGATTGTGGGTGGGAGGGAAGTTATGGGGGGGAGCCATTGTAATCCATAAACTGTACTTTGGAAATTTATATTTACTAAGTAAAAGTTAAAAAAATAAGCATTATCGAATTTCTTAGTGTGCTTGGGCTGCTGTAACAATATTCAGTGGTCTAGATGTTTTATAAATAATATTTGCACCATCTTCTGTAATTTTACTTAGCAGAAGGGGTGGGGACTCCACCTGAGGTCTCTTTTATAAGGACACTAATCCAATCACGAGGCTGTTCTCTCAGGACTTAATTGTCTCCCCCAGAGGACCCACTTCCTAAAACAATCACCTGGAGTAATTCTTCAAAAGATTAAGCCTAGGGTTAATATATGACCCAGCAATTCCAAGTGCTTGGGCCCCTGCCACTCATGTGGGAGACCCAGATTAAGTTCCTGACTCCTGGATTCAGTCTGGCCCAGCCTTAGTTGTTGTGGCCATTTGGGGAGTAAACCAGTGAATGGAAGCTCTTTCTCTCCCTCTGTCCCTGCACTATGCCTTTCAAATAAATAAATCTATAAATCTTTTTTAAAAAGTAAATAAAATATGGCCACAAAGAAACTTGCACATAAATCTCATCGCACCATTTATATTAGCCAAAGGAGAAAAACAATCCAAGTGCCTATTAATGTACTACTAGATAAACAAATTATGATACCACATAAATGGTACATGTGAAATATTATTCAGCTATAAAAATGAACCAAGTACAACAACTTGGATAAACATTAAAGACATCATGCTAAGTTTACAGAGTCAAATACAAAAGGTCATATATTGTTTGGCTTCTTTTTATGGATATATCCTGACTAGGCAAATCCACAAACAGATATAGAAAACAGGTTAGCAGTTACCAAGAGATGGGGGAAAGACAGAACGGTGAATGATTACTTAGTGGATATGGAGCTAATTATCTGGGGTGATAAAAAAGTTTTGAAACTTGAGAGAGGTAGTTGTTTCTCAGTGTTGCGAGGACACTAAATGACACTGAATTGTAAACTTTATATTAATTAAATATATGTGATGTGAATTTTACCTCAAAAATCTTATTAAATGTCTTTGTGTTATACCACATATCCTACAAAGTCAGTGCATTTAAAAAATCATCAAGATTTAGCATCTCACCCATACAGACATGTATTCAAACTGAAATAGAATATATGCAGTTAGAGCTCTTAGATATTCAGGGAACAAAATTTTTTACAAGTGTTACTCAGACCTCCCAACTCAATGTGTTTGGCACGGTGTTCCAACATCCCTAAAAATTTTATGAAAGTCAGAAGTGCTTGTGAAAAGCATACACCTTTTCCTGAACTATTTGAGGTCTCAGTTTTTGAGATTTTTTTTTTGACAGGCAGAGTGGATAGTGAGAGAGACAGACAGAGAGAAAGGTCTTCCTTTGCCGTTGGTTCACCCTCCAATGGCCGCTGCAGCCGGCACACTGCTGCCGGCGCACCATGCTAATCCGATGGCAGGAGCCAGGTACTTATCCTGGTCTCCCATCTGGTTCAGGGCCCAAGGACTTGGGCCATTCTCCACTGCACTCCCTGGCCACAGCAGAGAGCTGGCCTGGAAGAGGGGCAACCGGGACAGAACCGGCGCCCTGACCAGGACTAGAACCCGGTGTGCCGGCGCCGCAAGGCAGAGGATTAGCCTAGTGAGCCGCGGCGCTGGCTGAGATGTTTTTACTACAATTAACAGACTATTTAGCTCATTGCCGACATGGTGTATATATTCTTACTGTTGTCACTAACATGCCTTATCTATGAAACATGATTACATAAACTCCTAGAAGATAGCAATGGACTGAAATCTTGTAGGTAGGTAGACCAGGCATCAGGAGGGTCTGGTACAGGACACAGTGAACAAAGTTCGCACAGCTGCAGGCAGGCTACCTATTTTAATCACTTCATTAATTAAGTCTTCCAGCCCACCCATTACATAGGTGTTGAAACAGAAATTTTCTAATTTGGTAGCCAAGTCTTACAAGACTTGGTTTAGGTACCATTTGGTCATTATGGTTTAGTGCTTACCACAGTAACAAGTCCAGTCCAGGCAACCTCACACAGCCTTAGTTATACAAAGTTCCTAGAATGACTGATAGTTTGTTTCCTTTCTGTAACATGATTTGGGTTGTATTATCAAGCACTATGTGAGGTTTTGTGGGCAACCAATCTCACAGCCAAACTCTGGCTATACCTGTTCACACACTCCCCCTTCACATATGCCCACAACTGCCCGATGGCACCCCCTTGGGGCCTAGGATGCACACATCAATGCTAAAGCACAACGTTTGGAGAGCAGGCCTGAGGAAAAAGCCTGTGGAAGCCCAGGAAATGGGCTTGGCACCATTTGGTAGGGCATTCCACTGTCCACTACCCTGAGCATGGTTGGGGGAAGAGGAGGGGGGGCAGCACTGGAACTGGATAGACAGTAAGCTTCACTCTATGAGAAAAATAGCTGGCAAAACAGGAAACCTTGAAAGGTCAGGCTTAGAGAATAAAAATGGTACTGCCTCAAGCTAATGTCTGGTGCACTTCGTATAGCTTTAAACAGCTTCATCAATGAAAGGCTCAAGAATCCTATCACTTGGTATTGGCCTTACCTGAGTGAATTACAAGGCAAGAAAGTTGACTTAGGAAAGACAGGTCACCAACCTGTTCCAGGGACAAAAGTTTGTTACACAAGGTTTCTGACTCCAGATATTTCTGGGCTTCTCTTGTCATTCTAAAATCCTAAAACACTGCTCACGTGTTTTCCCCAAAAGGTCAAATGTCTAACATTAAGGGTGGAAGATGTGGTGGGGAGGAGGCCGGCAGGAACTTGAGGAGAAAGGGAGAGTCCCAGCAAGGGGAGCGGGGGGCCTCCAACTTTTCCGCTTTGCCTCCAGCCCCACCCCACTTATGATTCCCCTTCTCTTCTCTGTCACTTCCTAGTGATGAAAATGTCCCCAGGAGAAAGCATTTAGCAGTTCACCAGTGTGTGCTCTTACACTCTGCCTGTTCTCTCCCAGTTAATTCTTCACTGACTCATTAGGTCTTTCATGCTAATAATAAGATGTTTTCTATAGACAGAGGAGGCAAGATGGCGGAATAGGAAGGGAGCACACTGATAGTCCAGGGAGAGACAGTTTAATAAAAGTGGAGATACTGCAGGTTCAAGGAAGAGTAGGGGAAGAAACAGCAGAAGAAACTCTTCCGGAACGCGTGATTCACAGTGGACCTGCGTGGAGAGCGTGGGAGCCCACAGTTCGGGACACCAGCGGCAGACTCAACACACCAGCGCTGGAACGCAAGGTGAGCCGAACCTCAATAGCCCGAGACACCGGCAGGCAAGCGGAGAGAGGAGACTAGAGGGAACGACCCCCCGGGGGGGGGGAAGTTCACCAGGCTAACTGGAAGAGAGAGAAAAAAAAGGTGACTGGTATGGACACGGGTTTCTCTCTCCGCTCACCTCTCAAGGGCGAGCAAGACAAAGAGCAGGCGCCATCTTGGACATATGTCATAAGCAGAGCGACCTCAGGTCTGTACCGGCCCTGAGCCTAGCAGAAAAACCTGACTCTGGGCAGGGCGAATTAACAGGATATTAGGACCTAGTAAATTTGTGGTGCTACTGAACTGAGACTGTGAAAAAAGAGACGGTGGGGGAGAGAACTCACAGAATTCACGTGAGCACTCTCCAGAGACAATACAATTCCGTAACTTTGGCAACCCAGTGAGAGACTGAAGGAGAATTTGAGCCCACTCTGAGGGCAGAACAGATTCCCTGTGTGGTCCTAGGGAAAGAGCTTCCAATCTCTGGCTCCTGTGGGTATTTCATTTGCCTGCTAACTACATCCGACTTCATTCAGCTGTGCGGAATTACTTCCCTTTTGAATCAAAAAAAGAGAGAGAGATAGATCTATCATGCCTAACCTGGGAGTGTCACCTTTGGCACACCAAACAGAGCTCTCAGGCCACACCCATCTCAAGCCTCTAAGGCTCCATCAAAAACAGACAGTCCACTTAATCTAGAGTCATAGTATAACAAGAAAAAGCACCACAGTGAAGAAACCAAATATCTCCAATATGCCAAATAAGAAATGCAAAAACCGAGATAATAGAAACAAGGAAGTCACCATGATGCCCCCAAATGAAAAAGACACCCCAATTCAAGATTATGAAGATGATGAGATAGAAGAAATGCAAGAAGCAGATCTCAAAAAATTGATAAGAACGGGCCGGCGCCGCGGCTCACTAGGCTAATCCTCTGCCTTGCGGCGCCGGCACACCGGGTTCTAGTCCTGGTTGGGGCACCAGATTCTGTCCCGGTTGCCCCTCTTCCAGGCCAGCTCTCTGCTGTGGCCAGGGAGTGCAGTGGAGGATGGCCCAAGTACTTGGGCCCTGCACCCCATGGGAGACCAGGATAAGTACCTGGCTCCTGCCTTCGGATCAGCGCTGTGCGCTGGCCACAGCACACCAGCCATTGGAGGGTGAACCAATGGCAAAAGGAAGACCTTTCTCTCTGTCTGTCTCTCTCACTGTCCACTCTGCCTGTCAAAAAAAAAAATTGATAAGAACATTAAGAAGTTCTCAAAAACAAATTCTTGAACTACAGAAATCCTTAATGGACAAGATAGAAAATCTCTCTCGTGAAAATGAAATATTAAGGAGGAATCAAAATGAAACAAAACAACTAGTACAACAGGAAACTGTGATAGTGACGAGAAATCATAATGAAGTGAAGAATTCAATAGATCAAATGAAAAACAGAATAGAGAGCCTTACAAACAGAATGGGTGAAGCAGAAGAGAGAATATTGGACTTAGAAGACAGAGAACAGGAAAGGATACAGTCAGACCAAAGAAAAGAAGAGGAAATTAGAAATCTAAAACATATTGTCGGGAATCTTGAGGATACTATTAAAAAACCCAACATTCGCGTTCTAGGAGTTCCTGAAGGCATGGAGAGGGAGAAAGGATTAGAAGGCCTTTTTAGTGAGATAGTAGCAGAAAATTTCCCAGGTTTGGAGAAGGACAGAGAAATCCTAGTACAGGAAGCTCACAGAACCCCTAATAAACACGACGAAAAGAGATCCTCACCACGACACGTTGTAATTAAACTCTCCACAGTGAAACATAAAGAAAAGATCCTAAAATGTGCAAGAGAGAAACGTCAAATTACTCTCAGAGGATCTCCAATCAGACTCACAGCTGACTTCTCATCAGAAACCCTACAAGCTAGGAGGGAATGGCGAGATATAGCCCAGGTACTAAGAGAGAACAACTGCCAGCCCAGAATATTATATCCTGCAAAGCTCTCATTTGTGAATGAAGGTGAAATAAAGACTTTCCATAGCAAACAGAAATTGAAAGAATTTGTTGCCACTCATCCAGCCCTGCAACAGATGCTTAAAGATGTGTTACACACAGAAACACAGAAACACGGTCATCAATATGAAAGAAGGTAAAGGAAGGAAACCAAGGAAGGAAAGCTCACAGCAAAAGATCACAGGGAATTCAAAGCATATATTAGAACTTATCTTTGGCAAATGGCAGGGCAAAGTTACCACTTATCATTAGTCACATTGAACATTAATGGCCTGAACTGTCCAGTTAAAAGACACCGATTGGCTGACTGGGTTAAGGAACAAAACCCATCTATTTGCTGCTTACAAGAAACACATCTTTCCAACAAAGATCCATACAGACTGAAAGTGAAAGGCTGGAAAAAGATATACCATGCCAACAGAAATGAAAAAAAGAGCGGGCGTAGCCATCTTAATATCGGAAAACATAAACTTTACCACAAAAACTGTTAAGAGTGACAGAGGGACACTATATAATGATTAAGGCATCAATACAACAAGAAGATATAACAATTATCAATGTATATGCACCTAACTACAGGGCACTGGTTTATCTAAAAGATTTGTTAAGGGAGTTAAAGGGAGACTTAGACCCCAATACAATAGTACTGGGGGACTTGAATACTCCACTCTCAGAAATAGACAGATCAACAGGACAGAAGATCAACAAGGATACAGTAGATTTAAATGACACTATAGCCCAAATGGATCTAACAGATATATACAGAACTCTCAATCCTACAGCTAAAGATTTTACATTCTTCTCAGCAGTACATGGAACCTTCTCTAGGATTGACCACATACTAGGCCATAAAGCAAGTCTCAGCAAATTCAAAAGAATTAGAATCATACCATGCAGCTTCTCAGACCATAAAGGAATGAAGTTGGAAATTAGCAACTCAGGAATCCCTAGATCATACACAAACACATGGAGATTGAACAACATGCTCATGAATGAACAATGGGTCATAGAAGAAATTAAAAGAGAAATCAAAAATTTTCTGAAAGTAAACGAGGATAACAGCACAACATACCAAAACTTATGGGATGCAGCAAAAGCAGTGTTAAGAGGAAAGTTTATATCAATAGGTGCCTACATCAAGAAATTGGAAAGGCACCAAATAGATGAGCTTTCAATTCACCTCAAGGATCTAGAAAACCTACAGCAAACCAGACCCAAATCTAGTAGGAGAAGAGAAATAATTAAAATCAGAGAAGAAATCAACAGGATTGAATCCAAAAAAACATTACAAAAAATCAGCCAAACAAGGAGCTGGTTTTTTGAAAAAATAAACAAAATTGACACCCCATTGGCCCAACTAATTAAAAAAAGAAGAGAAAAGACCCAAATCAATAAAATCAGAGATGAAAAAGGAAACGTAACAACAGACACCACAGAAATAAAAAGAATCATCAGAAATTACTACAAGGACTTGTGTGCCAGCAAACAGGGAAACCTATCAGAAATGGATAGATTCTTGGACACATGCAACCTACCTAAATTGAACCAGGAAGACATTGAAAACCTAAACAGACCCATAACTGAGACAGAAATTGAAACAGTAATAAAGGCCCTCCCAACAGAGAAAAGCCCAGGACCAGATGGATTCACTGCTGAATTCTACCAGACATTTAAAGAAGAACGGACTCCAATTCTTCTCAAACTATTCAGAACAATCGAAAAAGAGGGAGTCCTCCCAAATTCTTTCTATGACGCCAGCATCACCTTAATTCCTAAGCCGGAAAAAGATGCAGCATTGAAAGAGAATTACAGACCAATATCCCTGATGAACATAGATGCAAAAATCCTCAATAAAATTCTCGCCAATAGAATGCAACAACACATCAGAAAGATCATCCACCCAGACCAAGTGGGATTTATCCCTGGTATGCAGGGATGGTTTAATGTGTGCAAGACAATCAATGTGATACACCACATTAACAGACTGCAGAAGAAAAACCATATGATTATCTCAATAGACGCCGAGAAAGCATTTGATAAAATACAACACTCGTTCATGATGAAAACTCTAAGCAAACTGGGTTTGGAAGGAACATTCCTCAATACAATCAAAGCAATCTATGAAAAACCCACAGCCAACATCCTATTGAATGGGGAAAAGTTGGAAGCATTTCCACTGAGATCTGGTACCAGACAGGGATGCCCACTCTCACCACTGCTATTCAATATAGTTCTGGAGGTTCTAGCCAGAGCTATTAGGCAAGAAAAAGAAATTAAAGGGATACAAATTGGGAAGGAAGAACTCAAACTATCCCTCTTTGCAGATGATATGATTCTTTATTTAGGGGACCCAAAGAACTCTACTACTAAGAGACTATTGGAACTCATAGAAGATTTTGGCAAAGTAGCAGGGTATAAAATCAATGCACAAAAATCAACAGCCTTTGTATACACAGACAATGCCATGGCTGAGGAAGAACTTCTAAGATCAATCCCATTCACAATAGCTACAAAAACAATCAAATACCTTGGAGTAAAACTTAACCAAGGACGTTAAAGATCTCTACAATGAGAATTACAAAATCTTAAAGAAAGAAATAGAAAAGGATACCAAGAAATGGAAAAATCTTCCATGCTCATGGATTGGAAGAATCAATATCATCAAAATGTCCATTCTCCCAAAAGCAATTTATAGATTCAATGCAATACCAATCAAGATACCGAAGACCTTCTTCTCAGATCTGGAAAAAATGGTGCTGAAACTTATATGGAGTCACAAGAGACCTCGAATAGCTAAAGCAATCTTGTACAACAAAAACAAAGCTGGAGGCATCACAATACCAGATTTCAGGACATACTACAGGGCAGTTGTAATCAAAACAGCATGGTACTGGTACAGAAACAGATGGATAGACCAATGGAACAGAATTGAAACACCAGAAATCAACCCAAGCATCTACAGCCAACTTATATTTGATCAAGGATCTAAAACCAATTCCTGGAGCAAGGACAGTCTATTCAATAAATGGTGCTGGGAAAACTGGATTTCCACGTGCAGAATCATGAAGCAAGACCCCTACCTTACACCTTACACAAAAATCCACTCAACATGGATTAAAGACCTAAATCTACGACCTGACACCATCAAGTTATTAGAGAACATTGGAGAAACCCTTCAAGATATTGGCAAAGGTGA
Source organism: Oryctolagus cuniculus (assembly GCF_964237555.1). Lineage (NCBI taxonomy): Eukaryota > Metazoa > Chordata > Mammalia > Lagomorpha > Leporidae > Oryctolagus > Oryctolagus cuniculus. The sequence continues at coordinate 12,270 of NW_027208225.1, read as the reverse complement.
AGAATTCCTGGAAAAGCCCCGGGAGGCACAGGCAGTCAAAGCCAAAATCAACTATTGGGATTGCATCAAATTGAGAAGTTTCTGTACTGCAAAAGAAACAGTCAGGAGAGTGAAGAGACAACCGACAGAATGGGAAAAAATATTTGCAAACTATGCAACAGATAAAGGGTTAATAACCAGAATCTACAAAGAGATCAAGAAACTCCAGAAAAACAAAACAAACAACCCACTTAAGAGATGGGCCAAGGACCTCAATAGACATTATTCAAAAGAGGACATCCAAATGGCCAACAGGCACATGAAAAAATGTTCAAGGTCACTAGCAATCAGGGAAATGCAAATCAAAACCACAATGAGGTTTCACCTCACCCCGGTTAGAATGACTCACATACAGAAATTTACCAACAACAGATGCTGGCGAGGATGTGGGGAAAAAGGGACACTAACCCACTGTTGGTGGGAATGCAAACTGGTCAAGCCACTATGGAAGTCAGTCTGGAGATTCCTCAGAAACCTGAATATAACCCTACCGTTCGACCCAGCCATCCCACTCCTTGGAATTTACCCAAAGGAATTTAAATTGGCAAACAAAAAAGCGGTCTGCTCCCTAATGTTTATTGCAGCACAATTCACAATAGCCAAGACCTGGAACCAACCTAAATGCCCATCAACGGTAGACTGGATAAAGAAATTATGGGATATGTACTCTTTAGAATACTATACAGCAGTAAGAAACAACGAAATCCAGTCATTTACAACAAAATGGAGGAATCTGGAACACATCATGCTGAGTGAAATAAGCCAGTCCCAAAGGGACAAATACCATATGTTCACCCTGATCGGTGACAACTGACTGAACACCAAAAAGGAAACCTGTTGAAGTGAAATGGACACTATGAGAAACGGTGACTTGATCAGTATAGCCCTGACTGTTAATGAACAACTTAATACATTATCCCTCTTAGTAGTTATTTTGTCTGTTCTACTTAATATGACTGGTTTAATTCTGTAATTAATACACAGTTATTCTTAAGTGTTGAAATTTAACTGAAATGTGATCCCTGTTAAACATAAGAGTGGGAATAAGAGAGGGGAGAGATGTACAATTTGGGACATGCTCAAGCTGACTTGCCCCAAATGGTAGAGTTAGAAACATACCAGGGGACTCCAATTTAATCCCATCAAGGTGGCATGTACCAATGCCATCTCACTAGTCCAAGTGATCAATTTCAGTTCACAATTGATCATAATGAAAGGACTAAGAGTCAAAGGGAGCACATAAACAAGTCTAGTACCTGCTAATACTAACCGATAGAATAAATAAAGGGGAGAGTGATCCAACATGGGAAGCTAGATACTCAGCAGACTCATAGCCTTGGAAACTCATGACTGGTGCATAGGGAGATTACTGATGCCATTAACAGGAGTGTCAATTTGTAAAGTCAACAACAGGAGTCACTGTGCACTTACTCCTCATGTAGGATCTCTGTCCTTAATGTGCTGTACATTGAGGCTTAATGCTATAATGAGTATTCAAACAGTATATTTCACTTTGTGTTTCTATGGGGGTGCAAACTGTTGAAATCTTTACTTAATGTATACTAAACTGATCTTCTGTTAAAAAAAAGAAGAAATTATCAATTCCCAACTTGACTCTCACTGGGATTAAACATGACAATAGGTCTGATCTGATTTCATCATCATTTAAAAAATCATCTATTATTTTTCACCTTATGTTTCTGTGTGGGAGCAAACTGTTGAAATCTTTACTTAATGTATGCTAAACTGATCTTCTGTATATAACGAGAATTGAAAATGAATCCTCATGTGAATGGAAGGGGAGAGGGAATGGGAAAGGGGAGGGTTGCGGATGGGAGGGACGTTATGGGGGGGAAGCCATTGTAATCCATAAGCCGTACTTTGGAAATTTATATTCATTAAATAAAAGTTAAAAAAAAAGAAAATATAGATGAGAAATGTTCAAGATTTTTATGCTATTTTTATTATAAAAAATAAAAATGGAGACTATTCATTTTATCCTGTCCATAAACCTCTCCAAGTATAAAAAAAAAAAAGATGTTTTCTATAATTTGTCTTGGGGTCTTTAAAATTTTGAACCAAAGTCAACTTTTTCTCAAAATTAAAGCCCCAAATTGGCTTTTGGACTTTTGGTTTTCGGCAAGTTAAGTTTCAGTGAATGGACCCCAAGTAGAGATTTAAGTTTTCTTTGAACAGGTTTGAAATCATGTTATTTAACAAACACAGTTGTTTAATCAGCACTTACGGTGTGTTTTACTATTTAAAAGCTCTGTAGTAAACCACAAGAAGGTTCAGAAATGAGAAAGATGCAATTTATGCCCTTAAAAATATATATAACCTTGAGGGTGTGTCGGATGTGTGTAAATAATAAAGGAATAAAGGAAGAAGGTGAAGTGCAGAAAATTAACTGAGTCTGGAAATAACAAGCCTCAAGATTTCAACCTGGAACAGAAATGTTGTGTTTTATAAGAACTATAAGTCAAAGGTCTCAAAATGGTAGGCCACAGACTGAATTCAGCCCACAAACGTGCTTTGTTTGGCCCACACCATGTTTTAAAAATAAGATTTCCCATTAAAAAAGTCTGAATTTCCATCTTCTGAAAATTTCGTAGACCTGGCAACTGTCTTCATGACTGCTGGCAAGCGTCAGCTGGAGCTGAGTAGGGGCTGCCCCCTTAGGGGCGGCCTATTTTCTTCCATTTACCACATTTCCCAGCCACCTTCCAACCATCATGCTCCACACCCTGCAAGTGCCACTTTCTCAGCCTAGTGAAAAGTCCTGCAGAAATGCAGCCTCCAGTCCCTCCCTTTGGAGCGGGGAGTTAATTTAGACCTTCAATCCACCCATCCCTAAAACATACTTTGTTAACCCCATTTTTTAAATATGGAAAATCTAGACCACAAGACTTCACCACCACCTTTCAGTCATTTAAATACCCTTCCTGTAGACAGTTAAGTTTATGACCTCTGTGTGTCTCTCCTGTTTCTGCACCATGGTCAGAAGGCAGGGGAAGGTGGCAGCCCTTGACAAAGTTCCTTCCCCACAGTTTTATTGCCAGAGACTTCTCAGGAGAAGCCACCAAGGGATCTGATTCAAGGTGAGGTATAGGGATTGTGTCCTTGCTATTATGACGCATGTGGAGTTTTGAGTATCACAGCCCAGTATCCCTCCATCAGTCCTTAGGGCATCCATAGTCATCTGATCACTCCTAACTAGAGGGAGAGTTGTAGTCTAGCCCAGAGGTGGAGGAGGAATAGACACCCAGCTGTAGGAGATCGGAGAGTTTAGCTATAGCGTCACACCAACTGTGAACATACTCCTGGAGCATTAGTTAACTGGTGAAATTATGAGGAGAAAAAATGTGGAAGAGATAAAGTACATATTTGTAATTTGTGACCATAGTTAAGGACAGTGCTATTCCATGTACTTATGAAAGTTTGTTCGATTCTAGCAATCAATTCCTGTTGTTTTCTCTGTGAGGGGCCTCTAGTCAAACAAAGTTGGGCATCTCCATCAAGAGCTGTCCCTTACAGTGGGCTCGTCAGGACATGTATAGTAAATCTAATTGATGAGTAAGATTGTCTCCAACACAGAGGATTTAAGTAAAAGTAGCAAATTTCTAAGCTCTCACACTGTAAGGAAGAACTAAGGAGCAAGAAGCACAGTGACTGGAAATGCAAAGTATCTATAGGTTTAAACAACCAAACAGAACTGTGCTAAAGGAAGTACATCAATCAGATGCCCGTGGAACAGAGTCAGGCTCAGGCAACATTAGCACTGGGAACAAATGGACCAAAACACTCAAGCAGCTTTGGTTTAACTCAACACCCTAGAGTGGAGAGGAATCAGATGTTTGCCACCGAATCTCAAAAAAGCTGTTGAAAATATTCTTTGCCCATTTTTAAGTGGATTTTTTTCATTTCTCCTTGTTGAGCTGTAAGAGGTTTTTCACAAGTTCTCCATCCAAGTTCTTTGTCAGACATGTGAATTTCAATTTTGTGTCTCTGCATCTTTAACTTGCCTTTTGACTATTGGAAAGTGTCTTTTTTTTTTTTTTTTGACAGGCAGAGTGGACAGTGAGAGAGACAGAGAGAAAGGTCTTCCTTTGCCATTGGTTCACCCTCCAATGGCTGCCACGGCCAGTGCGCTGTGGCCGGCGCACCACGCTGATCTGATGGCAGGAGCCAGGTGCTTCTCCTGGTGTCCCATGGGGTGCAGGGCCCAAGCACTTGGGCCATCCTCCACTGCACTCCCTGGCCACAGCAGAGAGCTGGCCTGGAAGAGGGGCAACCGGGACAGAATCCGGCGTCCCGACCGGGACTAGAACCTGGTGTGCCGGCGCCGCAAGGCAGAGGATTAGCCTAGTGAGCCGTGGCACCAGCCAGGAAAGTGTCTTTTAAAGATTATAAAAGGGTCATTCAATGAAATTCAATTTATCAATATTTCCCTGTATGATTTCTACCTTCAGTGTTCTCAGAAATCTTTTCTTAACCCAAGGATATGAAGATTTTCTCTTAGGTTTTCCTCTGGAAATTTTCTAGATTTAGTTTTCTAAGTATGTAGGCCTATGACTCATTCTAGTTCAATTTAGTGTATGATATGAAATAAGGATCCAGATCCCATTTTTTGCTGTGTAGATATCCTGCTATTCCAGCACGTGTGTTGAAAAGGCTATCCTTTCATTTTGTGAAATTACCTTGACAACCTTGTCAAAAGTCAGCCGACAACATGTGTGGGTCTACTTCTGGGTTCTCCGTGTTTACACAGTGTATTAGTCAGTTTTTTGTCAGTCTTCGTTCTTTTAAAAGATTTATTTTATTTATTGGAAAGTCAAAGTTACAGAGAGGTAGAGAGAGAGAAAGAGAGAGAGAAAGGGAGAAAACGAGTGTCTTCCATCTGCTGGTTCACTCCCCAGAAGGCTGCAATGGCCATGACTGAGCCCATCCAAGCCAGGAGCCAGGAGCTTCCTTCAGGTCTCCCTTGGGGGTTCAGGGGCCCAAGGATTTGGGCCATGTTCTACTGCTTTCCCAGGCCACAGTAGAGAGTTGAATTGGAAGTAGAGCAGCCAGGACTCAAACCGGTGCCCATGTGGGATGCTGGCACTGCAGGCGGTGGCTTTACCTGCTATACCACAGCACTGGTCCCTATTTTTCAGTTTTAATCATACCTTTATGTTAATGAGAAACTAGGATTTCAAGGAATCAATAAAAGCTGGTGTATTTGATACACCATGTGCTACATGCAGAAATCAGAGCAGTTTGAAAAACAAGGCAATTTAAACATGACCCCATTGGTCATAAATAAAATGGTAAGTCATGCAGGTTTTCCTTCATCCTTTTATAGAAACCCTACAAGTTTTCCAACTTCTCACTCGTAGGCAAGAGTCCTTGGATGTAAATTAATACATACCTGTATTAATAAGTATTTACATACATTAATGCATTAATAAGTATTTATATCAAATTAAATTCACCTGTCTGGTATCACCTTTTATAGACTATCAGCAAAGAACTGGCACTGCACACTATGATATTCTCCTTAGAGTTCCTATATATAGTTATTAATTTTTCCTCACCTGGAGCTTTTTGATATTTGCAGGCATGTGTAAGTACTTACACACATGTATTTATACTTAATGCTAGTCTCTGAATGTGCAAATTTTATGAACTCTCTTCTCTTAAAATCCTGCTAGATTCCATCCTAAACTATAAAGGACATTTTTAAAATGATGAATGGAATTAAGATAGCAATATTAGATGCTTAGTTCTTTGTTGCAAGAAGGATGACTTCAGCACCACACTATTAGAAACATCATAGAGTGAAGATTAAAGCTTGATACAAGTGTATGATATCAAGTCTCTCAAAGATCTGCTTCTTATTAAATTTGTCCAGAAGAGAATTCACTCATATTTTCTTTCCTAAATGTAGTTTCTTTTACTAGAAAAGAGATCACATAAATTCTGAGGTATTCAGTTTCCCTCTGAGGCATTGCTCAGTGCTAAACTCAACTTCGTCCAAAAGTAGAGGACAGATGAGACACTTCAAAGAAAGCAATTCAGGAAAAACCTTATGTTTTCTTCAAATCTGCCCTTATGTTCATGTGTTCTTCTTTACCTAAATGTTTGAGCACCTACTTAATATATGTAGAATTATGAAGAATGAAGCAGAGGATCACAATATACCTGTTTTCAAATAACTTACAGCTTACAAGAATTATAAATACAACAAATAAATAATAATAAATACAACAAAAACCTTTATTTGTAACCTCAACTTTTCTCTATGAAGAAAATCATCCTTAGTTTTCTAAATCTTTTGGATAAAAAACTTTATTCTTCACTCAAGGGGCTGGTACCCTAGCACAGAAGGTTAATCCTTCACCTGAGGCACCGGCATCCCATATGGGCGCCGGTTCTAGTCTTGGCTGCTCCTCTTCCAATCCAGCTGTCTGCCATGGCCTGGGAAAGCAGTAAAATATGGCCCAAGTCCTTGGGCCTCTGCATCCTCATGGGAGACTGGGAAGAAGCTCCTGGTTGTTGGCTTCAGATCGGCGCAGCTCCAGCCGTTGTGGCCATTTGGGGAGTGAACCAATGGAAGGAAGACCTTTCTCTCTGTTTCTCCCTCTCACTGTCTGTAACTCTACCTCTCAAATAAATTTTTAAAAAAATCTTTAAAAAAAAGTTCACTAAAAATTCTATAGTATCTACAGCTAAGCAATTTCAAAGTATTCTTTCAAAAATTGATTTCTCCCTCAGTATATTTCCTCTAGTATTCATTTTATCCAGCCTGATTGTGTTCCTTTTTGTAAATAACCAAAGGCTAGAGTTTTGTTTCTATTAAAATGAATCAATCCCTCTCTCTCTTTCTGTGTGTGTGTGCGCACGCATACGCACACATACTAGGAAAAATGGGCAGTGGATTTTAACTATATAACTCAATATTTTAATTTGAATTCAAATTATGAACCTTGCATAAAGAGTCAGTTTCACCATCTGGATTGCAAGAGTATGATTTTTAAACCCTCAAATATGATTTTAAACCGTCAAATTCAAGCCACAATTTTAAAAGCCAAGTTTGGGCTTATTTCAAGTTATTTTTGCTTAGCCATTTTTTATCATTGTCTTTAGTGAAAGAAAAACATGTTATGCAATTAAACTTAAATATGTCTCTCATAGATTCCTATAAGTCCATTAGACTCCTAAATGACTCTGTGGTTTTTAACTGACTTTTCCTAGACTTCATTTAACCATAGATACACAAGTCACTCTATTCTCCCCTTGAGTCACGTATTTAGGTCCTATTAACACTAATGGAATTTATACACTTGCACACCAAGGGAGAATAAGTCCCTTAAACACCTTTTTAATGGAACAGTTTCTTTCTTTCCATTCCTCTTCACACTCCTCTGTTTGAACCTTCTCTTATCAATTTGTGTTTCCAAATCATGTAGTTCTGATTTCTTTTTCAGCTCTTACACTTTATTCGTTATGAACACAGTGCTCAAAGTAGAATTTGACTTCCCCTCTTTTATTGATCATTCCTGGGGAAACAGCATGAGTAAATCATTACTACTGTATTAGATTTTCTGGCTTCACGGTGAAATTCAGATGTTGCTTTCATTCCAGTCTTTTACTTTCCACCAAATATGTGTAACTCACAGGCTATTTTTTATTCTCCTGAAGACTTGCAAGCCACAAGCAAATTAAGCAATGAATGTGTATTTATCTAGTAGGCTAAACATTTCTGCACGTTGCCTGAAAATAAATAGGCAAGTTTTCAGACTCTTTCATTTTGTAATATTTTTATTTGTTTACACTTAAGAGAGGTTTCTTTCATTTTTAAAGTACCTATCTTAAAGGGCTTCAGCATCAGAATCAAAATTTTTTTTTTGACAGGCAGAGTGGACAGTGAGAGAGAGAGACAGAGAGAAAAGTCTTCCTTTGCCGTTGGTTCACCCTCCAATGGCCGCTGCGGCCGGTGCACTACAGCCGGCACACCGCGCTGATCCGATGGCAGGAGCCAGGTACTTCTCCTGGTCTCCCATGTGGGTGCAGGGCCCAAGCACTTGGGCCATCCTTCACTGCACTCCCAGGCCACATCAGAGAGCTGGCCTGGAAGAGGGGCAACCGGGACAGAATCTGGCTCCCCGACTGGGACTAGAACCCGGTGTGCTGGTGCCACAAGGCAGAGGATTAGCCTAGTGAGCTGCGGTGCCGGCCCCAGAATCAAATTTAGAATAGTAGGGGGCTGGTGCCAAAGCTCATTTGGTTAATCCACCACCTGCAGTGCCTGCATCCCATATGGGTGCTGGGTTCTAGTCCCAGTTGCTCCTCTTCCAGTCCAGCTCTCTGCTGTGGCCTGGGAGGGCTTCTGCACCCACATGAAAGACCAGGAAGAAGCACGTGGCTCCTGGCTTCGGATCAGCCAGCGCCAGCCGTAGCGGCCATTTGGGGAGTGAACCAACAGAAGGAAGACCTTTCTCTCTTTCTCTCTCACTGTCTATAACTCTATCTGTCAAATAAATAAATAAAAATTTAGAACAGTAAAGGAATAGGAAGACCAACTCTTCCTTCAATCTGCAGGAGTGAACTTCCAATGGATATGCTAACAATAATATTTTTGTTTAGAAATGTGTTAATGTGAGTAAGCAGTCTTGTTTTCTCATTCATTTTTGGTATAGCAACAGAGTACAGCATACCCAGTATTGATCAAATACCACCCTGGAGATAAACTTAAATATACATTATTAGCAGATGACATTCTGATGTATTTGAGCATTTGGAAAATAAAATTGATAGATGAGAAATACGATGGTGCATGTGGAAAAAATTCAAGATAAATATATGAAAAACTGAATAAGTACTTTTTTTTGGTGAAGATTTATTTATTTATTTCAGAGGCAGAGTTACAGATGTGGGGTGGGGGGGAGACAGAGAGAGAGACAGAGAGGTCTTCCATCTGCTGGTTCACTCTTCAAATGTTCACAATGGCAGGAGCTGGGCCAATCCGAAGCTGTTAGGTAGGAAGTCAGTTATGAGCTTATGTGTGTGTGACATAAAGCCTAAAGAGAAGACATCTATGTCCAGCATATGCTGCATCTCAAAGTCATCCTGATGGTGTTTCAGGGGCAGCCCAGTATTCACATCCTGCCCTGCCCTGCCCCCTTCTACCTGATAACCTGCCAGGTGGGGGTCCCCACCCCTTCTGCCTGACAAATTTTCCACAATCTCCCAGGTGCAGCCCAGTATCTGCATTTCAAACACCCTGCTCTGGATCCCCATTCTCTAGGGGGTCCTGCCCACCCTTCCTCCTGTCTGATAACATTTGCATCCATAAAGTCCTTTGTTTCAGACCTCCAAGAGAGAAGTTTTTCTATTTACATCCAAAAAGCCCTTTGTTCCAAGAGGAGCAGAGGTGGGGAAGCAAGATTCATCTCCTTAAAAACCCGCAGCCTCAACCAGACTGCACACTCAGCCCTCTCTGCTGAGTCACCCACCTGGTCTGGCCAGGTGTTATCTCTCCACTCAATCATGTAACCTCACCCCCCCACCCCCAGTCTCTCAGGCTCTGTCTGGAGGTGCCCATCCATCCTTACGGATGTCCCTTCCCTAATAAACCTTGCTATTTTACCTCCCACTACTTTCTGTCTCACGCCTGAATTCTTTCTTGCGCAAAGACAAGAACCCTGCAATTTCTCCAGTAACAAAGCCAGGAGCCAGGAACTTATTTTGGGTTTTCTACATGGCTACAGGGGCCCAAGCATTCGGCCATCTTCCACTGTTACCCCAGGGCAGAAGTAGGGAGCTGGATTAAAAGTGGAGCAGCCAGGACTTGAACCGGTGCCTGTGTGATGGCACCATAGGCAGGGGCTTAACCTACTAAGCCACTGTGCCGGCCCCAACAGAGTTTTTCAAAATCTGATTGACCATACCCCTAAACCAATTTGGTTACTGTTTCCCCCTCCTCCTTTTCATTTTTTTAAACATAGAGGCTATTACCTGGTTGGAAGCATGGATTCTGCTGCAGACCCACTGAAACAAGGGAAAACAAGGACTGCTGCCTGCGTTCCAAAACCCAGAACCTGAATCTTCAGCCTTGCTAGGGGAAGACCTCAGCCTCTGAATCATTACTGTGTTTTGTACAGGGCATTCTCTTTACTAGTTGTGGCTATAAAATAATGAGTCAAACAGCATACATTTATATTTATTTTCTATTCCACAATTGCCTGCCCAGTTTTTCCCTCTCAAGTCATTCCTTTAAAAAATAACTCTGAGGCTAGCATTGTGGCATAGCAGGTAAAGCCACGGCCTGTGAAGCCAGCATTCCCTGTGGGTGCCAGTTCGAGTCCCAGCTGCTCCACTTCTGATCCAGCTCCCTGATAATGTGCCTGGGAAAGCAATGGAAGATGACCTATGTCCTTAGGCTCCTGTCACTCATGTGGGAGACCAGATGAATCTCCTGGTTCTTGGCTTTGGACTGGTCCAGCCCTGGCTGTTACCCTCCATTTGGGGAGGAAGCCAGTGGATGGGAGCATGCTCACTCTCTCTTTCTTTTTCTGAACCTTGCCTTTCAAATAAAATAAATAAACCTGTTAGAGATGTGAATAAAATAACTCAACTGCAGTCTGGAAAGTGAAAGGCAAAGAAGAGTAAGAAAGGAAAGCCAAGTTCCTCCTGGGTGACTTTAACTCAGTTTCTCAATCTTGCCTTTCCTTCTCTGGCCCCTCACCACTTCCAGCCTCCTTTTCCTCACAGCTTCCTGGAAGGAGGGAATGGGGCACTCTAGTGTTTTGGTCAGGATGAATGGGAAAAGAGAACAGTGTTCAAATTCCTTAGCTTTTTTGCTGTAAGCCTCAATGTAACCTCATTATTTTGACTTTAAATTTTATGTGAATGCAATGAAATCACTTTCATTATTTTGTAGTGATATAAAAAGTGTAAGAGTGTAATAGACTTCATGAAAACTGACTTTGTGTTCTCTTTCAAGGTAGGACAATTTTAACTCTGTGCAATAATGTATCTACATATTTTTTTCATTAATGAATTCTCTGTTATGTCTAATTTATAATGGAAATAAAGTCTTTATCAGAATAATTAATCAGATCAAATAATTTGGGACTCATTCTGGAACTGTGATGTCTGGAGTTCTTGCATACAAAGTGAGCATTATGCATAAAATATGGCATTTAGTAGCCACTTAGAAAAACTTTAAGGTTCAAGACACTGTCATCTTGGAGTTGACAGAGTTTAGTTAAATAATGGCTTTTAACATTAGCCCCTTGATGAAGCAGGAGAGGTAGGTGCACAAATAATAGAGGCCAGAGCAGAAGCAAAATAATTTATAAGGGAAGAAAGATAGATTAGGTACTTTTCAAAAAGAAAGACACTAGATGGACCCATTTATTTCTTCTTCTTTTTCTTTTTTTTTTAATTGAAAGTCACTGTAGCAGAGAGAGACAGGGAGAGAAAGAGAGAGATCCTTCATCGGCCGGCTCACTCTCCAAATGCCCTCAATGTCTGGAGCTAGGTCAAGTTGGAGTCAGAATCTAGGGACTCCATCCAGATTTCCTGCATAAGTAGTAGGACCCAAGTACTTGGGCCATCACTACTACCTCCTAGGTGCATCACCAGAAAGTTGGATGGGAGTCAGAGGCCTGACTCCATCCTAGGCACTCTGATATGGGACACACACACCCCAAGCTGTGGCGTAACTCACTGAGTCACAATACCCACCCCTAAGTGGCCCCATTTTCTAGGATGTTTTACTTGTTTGTCAGGAATGGAAGTGCACCCTACTGGGTCAACCAGGTCCTCTGAGAATGAAACTTATAGAGCCCCAGAAAACCCTTTGCATCCAGGTTCCAGTGGGGGGTTCCAAAGCATTGTCATGGGCTTCTGTCTATACAACCCTGCTTCCAGATCACTGTTCTAGCCTGCTTTTTCCAAAATGCTTTTCTTGTGTGTCCAAAAATATTTTTTGAAGACACAGTAAAGTATCTCCTTTAGTATGTGGCAGTGACTGAGCAGTCCCCACTTAGAATAAGTGAAGCATAGCATGATGAAGAAGACAAACTCCTGAGCTATGTCCCTGGATTTAAACCTCAGGCTTTAGACAGTTTGCATGTAAGAACTTGAAAATTATTTAACATCTCTGGGCCCTAGTTTCCTTATCTAGAAATGAGGGTAATGATAGTACCTATTTGATAAAAATTTCTATGAATATAATTGGTA